>NC_135561.1:9998731-10253731 GCF_964340395.1 Glandiceps talaboti
GTATGTCGTCATCGAACCTCCACTGTTTGGGATGTCAGATATATTAACAACATAAGAGAATGCTTAAGTACAGGACATTACCATACTAAAGTAGTTAAGCTGTGACCTCTTTATCTAGGTTGTCATTTCAGTATAGACGGTGACCGATCCCAAGGATAGTATTCAAGATTATATGTTTTACAGTTTCATAAAAATATTATTTTTCTCATCAAATCTACGCAGCCATTTTGAAAATGTTTATGATAAATTATTTTCCATAAAATATATGATAGATTGAGTGTATCTTTGTATATATCATATTAGTAGTGATATAAAATTCAAGACATGTTTCACTTTCACTTTTGTTATCCTCCATAGTTTGTCACTTGACACCTAAATACCAATGTGTTACTACTGTCTAATGCCTGCCTTGTCATGCAATTGTAGACTACATGACAACCATATGGGTTATAAAACAATGTAGGTAAGGGAAGTCGGCAAGTCGGACCCGTAACTCCGGGATAAGGATTAATTCTGAGGGCTGAGTTGGTCGGGAACATATCTACTTTCTTCATGTGGTATGACATTCAGCTCTAGCACTAATTACCAAGAATGTATGGCTCCTAAACAATTTATCAAATAAAGCAACTACATTGCAACATTTTGAAAACAGAGCCATTGAAAAATACAATGGAGTACACAATACACAATCGAAATATTGAAACTTTGTGTTTTGATTCATGTATGTTTTGTTTTAAATGTAGTTTACAAACTGTCAACTATATTTGACCATTACACTGAGTTACAGGTAAAATATATTTGTTTACATATTAAGCTGTAAACTGAATGCACAGTCTTTATAATTTTGTTTCTACAAACAAATGTCTGAGCTATAGCAACCATGCCTACTGAAGCCGCCCTAATTTGGCACATTAATTACATCAAACCAAGTGGAATTGAAGCTGATCTACGCGAGGAATTGTCTAATTACCGAAAATCGATCATCATGCAAACGAATCATTAAGAGTGTGAATTATATTAACAAGCCTTATAGGATACATGTATTTTAGTATGTATGTCCCAAACTATATGAAATTAGAAGCTAAGTCTAAAGATATTGTCAACTTACATGTGTACATTTTTAAGATATAGCCTAATTACTGAGAAATTTTCAATTATGAATAAATCAATTGGGTTTACCTAAAATATGATTTTATTACAATTGCCACAGTAGTTTTGGGATATTGTATTCACAGACAGACCGACCGACCGACCGACCGACCGACCGACAGACAGACAGACAGACAGACAGACAGACAGACAGACAGACAGACAGACAGACAGACAGACAGACAGATCCAATCACTTTGTATAAGACTTGTTACCGGAGCAAGTTTATAACGTACAACAAGAGCTAATTTCTTTTTATTGCGACCCCTTTCTTTACTGAATAATACATTTAAAACCCGATATGATTATTATTATCATTATCAATATTGTTCAGTTTTTTTTTCAAACTAAGAATAGTAAGATATGTTACATAAACTAGGTTTGCGAAAAGTTGGCTTCAATATTGAAATTTCAGAATTAAACATGTGCCTAAAGTAAACACCTAACTCATAATTCATTGCTATCATCTTTACTCATATTTGTCTATATAAACGAATTGTTGGAAATATCGACATCTGCACACGTTCATTTTAAGAAGTAGTCTCATCATATCAATATGACTTTTGAAAAACTATGAACACCACCACAAATGAACAATATGAACAAATGCATTGATAAATTAAGGCGCACTAGAGTCTTGCCTTTTTCTTTGCATTAGTTCCTGCATCTCATTATTATCATTACTATACAACGAAATCATCGCATTAACATTGCTATTTATATGTTCTCCAAATATAATGGCAAATACAATGCACAATAGTTAGAGCGCAATATTACATATCTAAACAATGTAGCTGGCCAATTCAATTGCATTTGATTAAACACTGTCATTTAGATGTACAATTGAATTGACACTATTTTAAAAGACGTATGTAACTGCCAGTCTCATTCTTTTTACAACGAAATAACACGTAACTGTCTGATTGAAAATCATACAAGTTTACCAGACATTTAATGATTGAAAGTATAAGTTGTGTTTGTTTGAAATTGAAACTTTACGCTTTTATTAATCTGTATCCTGGTCGCCTTGACCTTAGTGACGTATATAGTCACTTTGTTCCGAGGTTACTATAAAGTCAAATTGGTGGTCGTTGCGTTCATTGTTATTGATGGCTAGGTAGTCGAGTTAACAGTTAACTGAGTGTTGGAAATGTTACCAGTTGTGGTATTAGTTACAGTCGTGGTATTCATTACAGTTGTGGTATTCATTACAGTCGTGGTATTAGTTAAAGTCGTAGTATTTGGTACAGTTGTGGTATTCATTACAGTCGTGGTATTAGTTAAAGTCGTAGTATTTGGTACAGTTGTGGTATTTATTATAGTCGTTGTATTCGGTACAGTCGTGGTATTAGGTGTAGGTAGGGCTGTTGGCAAAGGTGTGGGCATCTCATGTTTTGGTGACCACACTGAAGGATAAATGATTGCTGCCAGGATTAATGTAACAATGACCACTGTCAATGTTCTACACACGCATTTCTTCCACCACAGGGGTATATTCTGACTAGCTGTCATGCACGCCCACTGGATGTACAACTTCAAAGCAGACTTTGGATCGATGACTTCAAGTTTAGAGTTGTTGAAATCTGGATTCTTTCTCTTCCTAAGTCTAGAAACATAGGAGACCATCTCTCTTTTGACATCATCAGCTTTATCACCAGTTACAAGTGGTATTACCCCATCTATCGCATTAATACCAGCCTTTTCTGAATAGTAAACATGAAACATATTATTATTCATTATAATTAAATCATGTGTATTACGTTCAGGTTGTGCCGGTTTGCAGCTTAAAATGAACAAATATTCACGGAATCAAGGTCAAGGCCAAAGTTCAATGTCTCAAAACAAGTTTGGATCTATATGGGGTAGATGCTTGCGTGTAGTCTATGTATTAGTGTTTTTGTGTTATGTTGTAATTCATAATTGTTGACTACAGTGGGTGGCATTGAGTGAAATGTGATATGAGCCCCTGAAATAATACATATGTATTTTTATCTGGTTTTGTATTATATATTGCTACAGAGTGTCTGCAATATGCAAGTAATGACTTAATTTTGATGACCTAACCTGTATGTCCAGGTACAGGAGAATGATCACGGACATAGAAGAAAACTTGCATATTGTAACGTGAAGTTCGACATTTAAAAGAAGTCTCTATGTATTATTGTTTTGAGTTAAGCAGCAATTTAGTGAGTTTTATTACAAACACGGCTGCCATTCAGCAAAAGTGATATGAGCATCAAATGTAAGTAAGTAATTAAGTAAATAAGTAAATAAACCGGCTCCCTGTAGCGTAGTGGTTAGCAGTCGGGAGGTCATGGGTTCGAATCCACTGGAAACAGGGGACTTTTCTGTGACCGACCCAAACCCAGGGTGAGTGTTCTACCGACTCGACGGGTAGGCTGTATCACTCAGCCGTGTCTCACTCACAAGACGAGTGCGAATTTGGGGGACTCGTGACTGGGAAAGCCTTGACAGTTCCACAGCAACGTGATATAGAGCGTGCTACATAGCCCTGTCACGTAGTCCCAAACCCGAATGGATCTCTGTAGCATTTGTGTTTTGAGGAATTCCCAGCATAAATAAATAAATAAATAAATAAATAAACACATACACAAATACATACATACATACATAAAGACAAAGCCATGAAGCTAATGTTCCCATTGCATGTGATAATCGATGTTTGAAAACTAGGTATACGATGGAATAACTAGCTGTGATCTAACATATACAAGGCAAATGAAATGCAGTTCAACCATTCTGGCTAAGCATTTCATCAATAATACGACAACTATTACATATCTGATATAGTTGAATATAAGTTAACATTAGATACCTACAAAATTAACATCAAGGAATTGTACATCAGTATTAATACAACTTTACTTACTAATCTCAGATTTGGCAATCTCTTCATTGTGAAGCAACGTTTTGAAGCATTCTGCACAGTGACAGTGTACGAGTACACGGTCATAGCTATCAATTGGGGCACGTATTCGCTGAATACCAGTTAATCCATACATGGTTCTGGACCTTACATGCCTGATATTACTGAGTTGAATCTTCAGCGAATCTTCGATTTCGGCGTTTCCACCTTCGCACACGTTAAGGACCCCTATACTGTTATTATAGTCAACCGTTATCAATACTGTAGTCTTGCCTGTTTGTAGGTATTCATACTGCGATTCATTTCCACTCTCATCGCACCCCTTTTTAATCAGAAGAGGGTTTTCACTCATCGTTGCAGCTACCAGTCCCCCATTACCCCTCTCCTCGCCGATGACAAGAATACGTGTACTGCATTCGACGTCAGGGAGGTTTTCAACGGATTTCATAAAAGATTTGATCTTTCCCCTTTGGAATGTGTTTAGGTCATGCCAAAAAGTGAGACATCTGCCCTTCTGTGCCATGTTGTAAGCGTACAGGTCGTTGAATTTCCACACATTAAACCATTTCTCAGCGACATGTCTATTTAGGTCAATCTCTTTAGAAGTTTCATCTCCATATATCAAAATTAATACAGCTCCTGCATCCACCTTTACCCAACTTTTACCATACCTATGATCCACCTTCCAATCATCTTTGTCGACGTTCCCAAATCATCTCTACAAGCTTTATCTCAGTTGGAGAGACATGGTCAAATGTTTCACACACTGACAATTGGTGTTGCAAACGAACGAGAATTCTAAACTTAGGTGCAATGCTTTCACTTTTAAAGTTGAAAGAAGAAAACGTATCACTGAATGTAACCAATTGCAAACACTTGATTTTTTAATAATTCTCATATGTGTTTAATGGATGTTTGATATGAATATTTTTATTTATCTGTTCGTGTTTTTTTAAACTATTTCTTCCACAAAGTGACCATACACGATGTCTTCAAAACATTTTGAATATATTTTATTCATGCAAATCAAACAATTCCTTACACATTTCAAACAAACAAAAAGATTAAAACAAAAAAACCATCGAATGTAATCTTACCAAACCAGAGTCCCTATCGGGATTCAATTAGGTGACACAAGGTTTAGTCAAACACAAAACGGTTTATTTCTAGTCACAGCGAAGTAAAATGTAGACATTTCATGTGGGTGAGCGCTATCAATGTTTATATTTTGGTCATGTGAGATTTAAAACTAATATATTCTCCCGCCGAATCGAAACTGCAGTCTTTCCGGTTTGGTAGTACCTAAATAAACATACAGGGAAATTGTTTTAAAAAACAACAATAATACAAAAAAATGCTTGTTTAAAATTCGTCTTTATTACGCTAAACAACAAACAATATCGCAAGACCAAAGTCATACATTGGTTTTTTTTTGGTATGGAGGGGGGGGGGGGGGAGGTTCCATGACACAATTTACATGTTTCATCATCCATTACAACTCTAACATGTTTTCGACATTTAATGCAAATTAAATGCCTAGTTTTCTCACAATTCTTCTCGAGCCACATCATAGGTTACTATATGTTTGCTGATAGCATGCCAGACCACGTACTCGCCGTCCTAATGCTAACATACATGTGCTGACATGTATGTCAACATGATGTGAGAACTTAAAATGAAAGCAGTAAACTTTCCTATGGCGTAGGTGCCATGTTGATTTTACAGATTGTTTTCCAGACCTATGCATTATACTTCTAAAGAGTCTTATCGTGACTTATCGGGGCTTTTTTCTCGAGTGATTAAGTTACAATACTGGCCATCGCCTCACCAATTTCAAACAATGTATGTATGTATGTATGTATGTATGTATGTATGTATGTATGTATGTATGTATGTATGTATGTATGTATGTATGTATGTATGTGTGAATGTATGTCTCTATGTGTGTGTGTATGTATGTATGTATATATGTATGTATGTGTGTATGTATGTATGTATGTGTGTGTGTATGTATGTATGTATGTATGTATGTATGTATGTATGTATGTATGTATGTGTGTGTCTGTGTGTGTGTGTCTGTCTGTCTGTCTGTCTGTCTGTCTGACAATGACAACGTACACTGTATGTGATTATGCTGGTCAACTCACCAGTGTGACCTACTACCGACACAAATAGAAAATAATCGATAGAACTGCTTTGTTCAAGCGTTGACCACAAACTTAAACAAAGCTCATCATCATTTACGAATTCAGATATTGATGACCTTCAACCCCTTTTGGCAATGTGACGTAACCCTTTATAAAATAAATTGGAACATTTTTATAAAGTTCAAAATTGTATCTTTTGTCGGCAAAAAAAAGGGTAACCTGTAAAATTATTAATATTTCTGCGACTGAATCAGTGTAACCCGAACAAAAAACCCACAGATACAAATGGTGTGCATTACTGCCAAATCCTTGTACACGCTACAATTGTGTACAAACAATATGGCAGTTAGCAAAGCAGCTACTGGTTATCACTGTGACAGTGCAATAATTGGTGGGTGACGTTTCTGTTGGTGGATGAGGTATAGTATGGCGATATGAGCAGTAACAATATTTGTCTGTAGCCCTCCCTTTCCTTAAGGATGTTGGACTTATTTCGACCGAGTGCTTGAAAGAAATGAATTCTCTCTATCGTATTGTATTGTTCGCCATATAAAATCTAGAGCATATTATACTTTCACTTTCGTCGGCTCGAGTGTTATTGGTTGTGTCTGTTTTACTACTATGCATTTATTACTATGCATATCGTTATTCTACTCCAATTGTTTTAATTTTCAGTTTGAAAAAAAAGAAAGATACAAGACTACCCTTGGATGTTGGATAGCTTTCTCACGTCGCTGTCAACTAAAAAAGCCATGTTATCCCTGTTTGTGAACACTTTAATCCCTGCCATGTCAGCCTAGGGCAGTAGTAAATACACCAAGATCAGTTTCCCCTCTGACCTCTCTATATGTTGTCATTCACAGTATTCAGTCATCTGTTTCTGTACAGGTGACAGTTTGAGACCGGAAATAGTATGTCGTCATCGAAACTCCAATGTTTGGGATGCCAGATATATTAACAACGTAAGTGAATGCTTAAGTACAGGACATTACCATACTAAGTAGTCCAAAAACAAAGCCTGTTACCAAGTTTTTTTTAATTTTAATGAGTTATTTGCATAATTAGTGATTCCCTTACGGGAGGCATTCAGTTTAAATCTGGTTTTAATTTTCCTCAGTTCTTTACACCATTTATTGGTGTACAGTTATCCAACATATGTAATCTGTGGTAAATAGAAAACGTATATTTATATGTCCTTCAACTGTAACGTATTTGTGCTTTCAAAGAAAATGCATAGTAGTTAGAGCTCAATATTATTACATATCCAAATGTTGTAGCTGGCCAATCCGTTGCATTGTATCACACCTTTCCATTTAAATCTACTACAATTGATTTGATACACTATTTAGATGTACGTAACTTCCAGGCTCTTGTTTAGATCAAAATAACAGGTAAATGTTTGATTGAAAATCATAAGTGTACCAGACATTTTAAGACTGAAAGTGAAAGTTGTGTAGAAGTTTTTATTATGCTGTATCCTGGTGTACCTCGTGACCTTAGCGATTTATAAAGACACTTTGTTCCGAGGTCTTCACTCTAAAGTCAAATCGGTGGTCGTTGTGTACAGTGTTGTTGATAGCTCATGTAGTCGAGTTATCAGTCAACTAAGTGTTGGAAATGCTAGCAATCGTGATATTGCTAGCAGTCGTGGTATTGCTAGCAGTCGTGGTATTGCTAGCAGCAGTGGTATGGCTAGCAGTCATGGTATGGCTAGCAGCAGTGGTATGGCTAGCAGCCGTGGTATGGCTAGCAGTCGTGGTATTCATTACAGTCGTGGTATTCATTATAGGTGTTCCTGTTGGTATCGGTGTGGACTTCTCATTTTCTGCTGACACGCGTACGGCTATATAAATGATAAATGCTGCCAAGATCAACATAGCAATGACCGTAATCGTCCACAGCACGTATTTCTTCCACCTTGGGAGTATTTTCGGACTAGCCGTCATACATGCCCACTGGATGTACAGTTTCAGAGAAGACGATGGATCGATGTCTTCAAGTTCAGAGGTGTTGAGATCTGGATTCTTTCTCCTCCTAAGTCTAGAAACATAGAAGACCATCTCTCTCTTGACATCGTCAGCTTTATCACCAGTTACAACTGGAATCACCCCATCTATCGCATTAATACCAGCTTTTTCTGAATAGTAAACACAGAACATATTATTAATGTGACATGAGCACCAATAATTAATGCATGTGTATGTATGTTTATCTGGTTCTGTTGTATCTATAGACATGATGTAAAAGAAATCAGCCACATGCAATTGCTACAAGGAGCATGCAATATGAAAGTAATTGGTTAATTTTGATGGTCTAACCTGTATGTCAAGGTAGAGGAGAAAGGTCACTGACACACAAGAAAATCTGCATGTGATTACATGGGGTTACACACTTAAAACGAGTCTCTGTATTACAGGCTTTTGAGTTTATGCAGCAATATTTTGAGTTTATAATTACAACAAATATGGCTGTCATTCAGTAAAAACGATTATACGAGCACCAAATTTAAGTAAGCAAATCGGTAAGTAAGTAAATGAGTAATAAAAACAAACAAACATAACAAACAAACAAACAAATAAACAAATAAATAAATAAATGAATAAATAAATAAATAAATAAATAAATAAATATTTCCCATTAGATGTGAAATAATATATACAATATAACATTCAAATGTTTGATAAATATATGTACAATGGAATTAATAACTGTGATCTAACATATACCAAGCAAATGAAATGGAGTCAAACAATTCCATCAGTGACTAAACATTTCATCAATAATACAATAACTATCATATATCTCATACATTTGAAAGCAAGTTAAAATTGGCCATCTACAAGCTTTAACATCTGGACCACAATATGTTACTTTGATATTTCAGGAATAGCACATCAGTATTAATATAACTTTACTTACTAATCTCAGATTTGGCAATCTCTTCATTGTGAAGCAACGTTTTGAAGCATTCTGCACAGTGACAATGTACGAGTACACGGTCATAGCTATCCATTGAGGAAGGCCTTCGTTGAATTCCAGTTGATCCATACATAGTACTGGACCTTGCATGCTTGAGATTTCTGAGTTGAGTCTTCAGTGACTCTTCGATTTCGGCGTTTTCATCTTCGCACACGTTAAGGACCCCTATACTGTTATTATAGTCAACCGTTATCAACACTGTAGTCTTGCCTGTCTGTAGATATTCATACTGCGATTCATTTCCACTCTCATCGCACCCCTTTTTAATCAGAAGAGGGTTTTCACTCATCGTTGCAGCTATCAGTCCCCCATTACCCCTCTCCTCGCCGATGACAAGAATACGTGTACTGCGTTCGATGTCAGGAATGTTTTCAACAGATTTCATAAAAGATTTGATCTTTCCCCTTTGGCATGTGTTTAAATCATGCCAAAACGTGAGACATCTGCCCTTCTGTGCCATGTTGTAAGCGTACAGGTCGTTGAATTTCCACACATTAAACCATTTCTCAGCGACATGTCTATTTAGGTCAATCTCTTTAGAAGATTCATCTCCATATATCAAAATTAATACAGCTCCTGCAATAAGAACATTACGTCATTTCAAGACAGAATGCAGACAATACATATTTCTCCAGTGTCTCGTAGAATTTACCTACCTTTCTGTACATCAAATTTTGAGATTTGACGTATCCCCAATCTCCATTCCTTCCTTACCTTACTCCAGTATCCAATCCTCTTCCTCTTCTCTACTGCATTGCACAATACTGTGATATACTCTACTGTACTAAACAACTGTAATGTGCACTACTCTATGCCACAATGTGTATCTAAATTTAATACAATTTAATATTATTCCCTAAGCTATCTGATCAATTGTAATTGTAGTTAGTCAAGTATGTACACAAGTTCAACAAACTCACAGTAGTTTTGATAAAATAGGTGCTAATTTGGGAATTCTATTTACACACTTACCTTTAGGAACAGCCGTCTCATTTTCCAGTTTCTGTATTTCTTCAGTATGGTCAACATTTCTGTCACCTCTCTCGGGGTTTATCAGTGTCCTTGTTTGTCTCGCATCAATGACAATTACAGGTACAAGTCCACGTCCTTGCTTCTCCTGATGTCGTATGGCGTTGTAGTGCACGACATCAATGTCTTTGTCGTCATCGAACAAATTTGCCAGTAAATCAAACACTGCGTCGGCGGCTTTTCGAAATGACTCGAGCTTTGTGTAGATACAGATCGTCTGCTTTGCCATAGCTAAATGTATAACGAAGATAAGTAAATTTAGAAGATATTCAGAAGTAGGGCAATCGCGTCACAATTTAAAGACACGTCCTACTTGGAAGACGACATGACTGTTTATCGTGGTACATTATCATTGGCATTGCCATTCTTTTTTTTTGACTCAATCAAGCGCAACGTTGTCATCTAAAACATATTCAACTTGTGGAATATTTAATTTCAATTGCTTGTTTTTGCAAACTGAACAGATCTATTGAAAAAATTCGTCTTGAACAGTTCAAGATTTGTTAATATTAATCATTTATTAATATTAATCAACTAATCAATAATCAATCATCTTAATCACATACACCTCGTTCAAAACTCATGACATTAGTATTATTATTTTAAATCCCTGAATGTCTGAATACGTTATAGACGTTCCTAATAACAATGCACAGCTGTTCCTGTTTCCCAACTTTTAAATATTATCACCCAAAGCTTGACAAACCCACGATCTCCTTTGTTTGTAAATGGAACTTTAGACCAAACATTGTCAAAAACACAATACAGCCCTTGGACAGTTATATGTTCATGTTTACGCCATGTACTTAATTTTGAAACAAACTGAAAAAAGGCGTCATGGCCATACCTCTGTTCGCTGCAGTCTCCGAGTTCGTCAGTAGTTTGATTGACTCACGTCTTTCACCACTCATGACGGATAATGTTCAGATAAGCGCGGCTCCCCAACTGTAGTGGAAGTAATGGCTGCCACGTAAAGTAGTAAGTATATATTTGAAGTGTCTGTCACTTTCCACGAAGTATGTGTCATTTGAATAGTTTGCGCATGCGTTGAATAATATTCACTGATATCACCCTCTACTGTAGTTACACTGCTTTCATATACAAAAACACTGAACAATGACTGTCTTTCATCACCTTTCAGTTATGCATGACTTCATCCCTTAACCTGCGTTAAGAACGCAAACAAGCATAATGTCACCTATATATTGGTGCCGACAACAGAGTACAACTCAAGTAGTCTTCAATAGCACCACTATTGATAAATCAGTAATAGTGATGACAAAATTGAAACTATCACAAATAATGGTCACATCTACATGTAATACTTAATAACATATGTAATAACCGTCGTATGCTAATTCATTCAATTCAATTTAAATACGCCACCCCGTTTATCAGACACAGCGAAAATGTTGGCCTAGATACAGGGTGTTATCAAAGGTATTTCTTACTGTTCTCGTGTTTTGATTGCTTTATTTCATCAAAACCTATGGTGTACAAAGAACAGTGTGTTTGAATTTATATCCAGCATAACTGACATTAGACCTGCGTTTTATTTTGCATCCGATTCTCTGTAATTCATCACGTCCATATTTTTACACAGTAACCCTACAATGTACCTACGAACTTTGACCTCGTTGTATGTGTGAGTGAGTGGTGATGAATTGTCTGCGAACTTTACACTCGAGACAGGCTATTCTTAAGTTGCTAATATACTTCCTGCAATGTATCGTTGACCTGTTAACCTATCGAACCATTCATTAATTCGTCATTGGCCTGATGGCTCTCCAACCTCAATTTTTTTTCGACAAACAATATATATCTGCAAAACAAACAAACAAACAAACAAACAAACAAACAAACAAACAAACAAACAAACAAATAGTAGGTATATACCCAGACCCCTTATGTTATAGGGGTCTGAGGTATATATGCATGTACATACAGAACACTACGATTTACTTGTAAATAAAATCTAACCACATGAAAACGACAGTTTTGGTAATTAGTAAGCTTCACGTGGTATACGTAGAATAAAATAATGCATAGACATGACAATTGCTCGTTTATCTATTTCTTTATTGGAAGATTATGTATTGTATGTATTACACACCACATCCCTATTGGGTAAAATCCGTCTCTGGTTCCTATGCTACTGTATTTTGTAGAATTTCCATACCACAAAGTTTAAAACAATTATTGGTTTGGTGTCAATTTACAACAGCTATGCCATTAGTATACAGAGTATATAGCCCAAAATATTTCTTATTGTAAAGCGGTCATCAAAAATCTTCAGCTGGGGTGGTCCTAATGACTGAAAATCTGACCATAACATATCCTACTAAATATATTCTGAAACTCAAAACTATTAAAATTGACAAATATTTCTCCATGTTTAGCTACCCCAAAAGACATTGGTTTGCTTGACACAGTCGGATTATTACGTCACTAACCTGACTTACTGAGCAAAAATGCATTTACAAATCTTAGAAACAATCTAAATAAGCTTTCTGTGTTAAAAGATTCAGGTATTCAGACGTGCTATGTTACCTTTACCTTTTGACTAGTTTCTTTTGATTAGTTTCTATGGCACGAAAATGTAACAATTACAATATGTATTTATTCTTTCGAAAATGTCACTAAAAAGTTACATTACATCTGCCTCTACTCTGCCTCTATTTATCAACGTGGTATAAGCAGAATGTATAAGCCTAAGTGAAATCAAAATCAAACTACTCTAATATAAGGTTCATGTTAATGCAAGACACCAAGTTTCTTTTGACGTTGTTGCAGGATCAGCTGTTGTTCCCATGCCTGACAAATTCCTACACTGAATGACGCCATCGATCATCAATGTAGTCACGTGAACGGCCGCTTTGAGTTCAATCAATAACTGTTACAATTAATGCGCAGTATACTAAAATTGTAAGGAGACGAGGATTGATTTTTACTCTGCTGCAAAATTACCCTTTAGACCTATCAGGCCTTTCCTTTGGCGAGTTAGGAAATTGTTTGTCATCAGGTATGTTCGGCTTATGTGGTATATTGACACCACCTGGTGATTTTACAGATTCAAATGTTGGCTTAGCAATATCATCTGGTATCGGAGGCTCCTTAACCGGTGGTTGAACGGGTGGTCTCATAAACCACACATAAACTACTATAGCGGCGGTAACAAAAAGAATAATCTTTACAGTCACAATATTTGCGCGTATCAGAGAATATGTAGAGTATATCCATTCTAGCCAGCGAAGTACATCTTTCTTCTTGGATACCATGAACAATGCGAACCAGAAATAAAATAAGACACTCCTATCCTCGACCAGTTTGCTTTCACTTTTGTCAAGATAATCTGTGCCTCTGATGTCACTGATAACATTCCTCATTTCACCTCTGACTGCTTCATAATCATGTCCTCCATGTATACGTAGATAGGGTATTACGTCACCAAGTAGGGTAAGGCCTAGAGTATCTACATAGACAAAAATACACACACTCAAAAAGAAATTAAGAGTAAGGTAATCTTAGTGTATATTCTGAATCAAGCTGTACATGAAAGAAAGCAAAAGGGCAAAAAGCAACCCCTAAACACGACATAAATGTTAGATAAGTTAGATAGCTGGTGAGCCGAATATCCATGACTTGCAATTGGTATGCTTGATACAAAAGCTCGTATATTGGGATGACTGCTTTAAGGCTGACATCCTCAAAGTACCACATGGGAGAGAGGTATGTATAAATAAGCTTGGAAATTATTTTATACTCACCAAGCTCGCCTTTTACTATTGCCGTAATTTCTGGCTTGTACTTGGACACAGCCGTGAAGCATTTCTCACAATGGCAGGATACTAGCACTCTGTCCATTGAGTCCTGGCTTTGCCCGAAACAGTTGTCACCCTTGTTACTAAGTCCATGTAGTTTGAACATCTCTGTCGATAGTTGTCGTTTCATCGATTTCAGTGGATCTTGTGTTTCACACACCTGTATCGGTGGGAATCTGGCAACGACGTGTCGCTTTATCTTTGGTTTTGTAGATTTTCCCGATTTGTGCTTGAAATCTAAGTACGTGTATTCTTGCACATCCATACCATTAACCTGCCTACGTTCTATATCTGTTCTCGTAAACGGATAACGGCTAACAGAATCATCAATTGTCGCGTCTTGACTACCGAGCTGCAAGAAGTTTCCATCACTTCTCGCAATTGGCACCAATGGAACCATGTTGATGTACTCACGAATTCTGAAAGTCTGACTGGTATTAAATTTGTCCCATATACTGAAGCACCGTCCCTTATGTGCTAAATCGTATGCCAGTCTGTCATTGAAGTTCCAGATCGTCAACCAACTTTTGGCTATCAGTCTGTTGTCTTCAAGTTGTTTCGACCCCTCGTCTCCATATACAGCAACTAATATTGAACCTGAACGAACAATAAAAAGTGAGGTTATGAACTGCAACGACAAAACCTATCAGCACAGTATTGTTGTATGTCTAGGTATTACCGATATATGAATGTAAAATTTCTTTATTTAAGGCAACGTTAAACACATAACAAACTTTGAACCCTGTACGGAAAATAACATGTATCTCCAAGGGCACCTAAAGGCACCTGTTCTGTCATTTACTTGGCATTTTTCTACACGATGAAGGAATATTGATCTAGAGTTACCTGCTGGCTTTGTAATTTCTGATAACATGTCTAGTTCAGCCCAATGGTCGACATTTGGATCCCTTCGGTCTGGAGTCAGTAATGTACGTGTTTGTCTAGCATCGATGACTACGACAGCTGTAGTGCAGCCAGTATGACGATACTGTTCATGAGCACTGCTATAATTTTCAATTGCGATGTTGTCGGGCAATATTTCTTTCAGTAAAGATTTAACTTTGTCTCCAGCTCCCCGAAAAGATTCGAGTTTATGATAGACTAGCACTTTCTGTGTTGTCGCCATATCTATACAAAGGAGAGATTAATTAAAATAATTTTTGATGATCAGTATAGCAAACGTTGTGTATGTCAGGGGTGAGATCAATAGCTCAATGAAGTAGGTATAGGATAACACAAACTAAATTCTTTTAGTTAGGTATCGGACCCCACCACACCCCGTTATAACTGGTCAAATTTATCATTGTTTGAGACAGCACAATCAATTTCAAATTAGTATGTTTGTATTAGTATGTAGTAATAGGAATACAAGGCTAGCATGTAATAAAGAAAATGACACTCTTTTCTTTTAGAACCATGCATTTACTAATTAAGAGCAAAAATTCTTCCATATTAAAATCGATTTGACGAAGTTTTTTTGAAATATTTTGAAATATTTAGAAATAATTGTAGGTACAAAAGATGTTCCCATAAACGTGAAATCGGTTTTGCTGGATTAGAACTAAAATGGTGCAACCCCTATCCTTAATTTAAAAGAACTTAAAAAAATAACAATGTATCCTACAATTAACTATTGATCTCGCCCATAAAATGTTAAATTCCTGCCTTGAAATTGAGACATTAAATGCACCCGGTTTAATTGAACATCGCTATCTAATGCACACAACAGGGACAACAAGTGCATGAGCATGATATATCCAGTACATGTGTTATGTGTGAGTTATCGTCTACTCGAAACAAAATTGTAACCACTATACTGAATTACCTACAACTTATAATTTACTGCAGCCATGCAGTAGGTCCCCCGTACTTCACCCCTCCTTTGTCCGCCTTAAACTACATGTATGGTTTCACCTCAGATAGTATGCAAAGTTGAAGAGGAACATTATTGTCCAGTACTGTGTGCAGATAGTTTTTGCACCAACATGGCGACTTCGGAGACTAGTATATAGCTATGAGCTTACTATGGGTACTTCCCGCTTTTACAATGCAGTACACACATGTAATATGATTGAAACGAAAGTAGCATTCACACAGTATATGCATTCATACTACAGCCCAATTCCTCAGCAACTACAGCAAATGCACCTGTTCATCGTCAAGTTCAACCAGTATATGTTTAAAATACAATCATGTAGGTTACCTGCAATGTCACTGTTTCCAAGTCCCACGAGACGCCTGAAGTACGTAGTTGTCGTCGCTGTGTAAATCGAGCTGAGCGTAGACTATAGTTCGATTCAGTCGACTCAGCTAGCCGAGGTTAAGGTTCACTCCAATGCAGCATGATCACGTGATCAAACTATTGAGGTCAGTTAAGTTCACTAGGCGTACCAAACCAGTTAACTCAACCTCATTGAGTTGTAGCAATACTCGTCGTCATGGGTATTTCAAATGACTAAAGTTTAATTCAACCCTCTATGCTATACTGAGTCCAAACTTTAGTAACTGTGATCTAGAATGGCCACCATTTACTATAATTCCTTCTCAACTCATGTTTTCTTCGAAATCAGATGATGGAATCATACTCGAAATAGGTCAATCACCCCTTTTCATGACTTTCAGAGACCAGGTCTTCTTCAATTCATTTTGCTTCTATAAAACAAAATTACTTCAGTAAAATGTCTAATAATGTATGTTCTATGGTGATTACAATATTGGATTTTGATGCTTAGCTAGTAAATGGTTTTGGACACCATTTTGAACTACAGACGGTATGAATCCCTCACCGATGACACATCTGTGCAGAAGGGATACAGAATAAATACAGAGGGAATGAAATATTCTATAATGAGCGTTCCACATTTCAATATATATATACGGTAATTCGACTTTATCCACCTTTACCCAACTTTTACCACACCTATGATCCATCTTACCATCATCTTTGTCGACATTCCCAAATCCTCTGTTCATGTTTTATCTCAGTTGGAGAGACATGGTCAAATGTTTCACACGGTGACAGTTATTGTTGAAAACGGGAGATCTAGACTTAGGTGCAATGCTTTCCTTTTTAAAGTTGAAAGAAGAAAAAGTATCACTGAATGTAACCAAACACTTGATTTTTTAATATTTTTCATATGTATTTAATGGATGTTTTATTTGAATTTTTTTATTCATCTGTTCGTGTTTTTTTCAAAAATATTTATACAACAAAGTGACCATACAAGATGTCTTTAAAACATTCGTATATATTTTATTCTTGCAAATCAAAGAATACATTGTACACTTTCCAACTATACAGTCACCCAAACCATTGAATGTAAACATACCAAACCAGAGTCACTATCGTGTTTCAATTAGGTGAACCAAGGATTAGTCAAACACAGAACGGTTTATTTGTAGTCACAGCGAAATAAAATGTACACATTTTATGTGGGTGAGCGCTATCAGTGTTTATATTTAGGTTATGTGATATTTAAAACTAATGTATTCTCCCGCCTAATCGAAACTCTAGCCGTTCTGGTTTGGTAGTACCTAAATAAACACACAGAGAAATGGTTTAAAAAACAACAATAATACAAAAAAATGCTCATTTGAAATTCGTCTTTGTTACACTAAACAACAAACAATATCGCAAGACCAAAGTCATACGTTGGCTTTTTTTGGTATGGAGGGGGGGGGGGGGGGGTTCCATGGCACAATTTGCATGATTCACCATCCATTACAACTCTAACAAGTTTTTTGATATTTAATGCAAATTTTAATGCTTAGCCACATCATAGGTTACTATGTTTGCTGACAGCATGCCACACCGCGTACTCGCCGTCCTAATGCTAACATACATGTGCTGACATGTATGTCAACATGATGTGAGACCTTAAAACGAAAGCAGTAAACAACTTAACTAAAAGGCTTTCCTATGGCTTAAGTGCCATGTTGACTTTTAAAGACTGTTTTACAGAACAATGCATTATACTACTAAAGAGTCAAGTGACTTATCGGAGCTTTTTTCTCGAGTGATTAAGTTAAAATATTGGCCATCGCTTCACCAATTTCAAACAATGTATGTATGTATGTATGTATGTATGTATGTATGTATGTATGTATGTGTATGTGTATGTGTGTGTGTGTGTGTGTGTGTTAGCGTGCAGGTTCATGCATGCACATACATATTACTTAGGAATTCAAAACAGATTACTCCAATTGTTGAGACATTTAGAGAGTCAAGATGCACATCAAACACAAAGTCTTAGTTATCATTCCTAAGAGTAATGCTACCATGTAATATGTATTGATATCAAAGTTGGCAGATATGTCTGCATAAGAGACTTGTCAACGTCGATGTGTGTATAATCTTTTGATTGCATAGCCTGCAACCACACCCATGCCCGCTATTAATATAACGGTAATCCATCGGGGTGTTGTCGGAGTTACGGTAATCAATCGGGGTGTTGTCGGAGTTGGTACGTGAAGGGTTGTTACTGGTTCCATTCCAGATACGTTACCAAACATCACATGTACAGGTATCTTAGTAGGTGTAACAAACTTGAGGTGAATTTCTGGTTCTGTTGAAACAAATGAAAAAATCTGTTACCTTAAGAAAACATATCAAACACATCCACAGATACATACCCATTCACCTAACCATCCTCCCCCTCCCTTCGTCCATTTTTATACATACACCCTTCCACACATCTATCCCTCCGTCCATATGTACGTACATACATGATATAAATATACACATTATACTGTACAATGGATATGTTTGTGTTTTGTGAAATAGACAGTTTCTTGGCTCTAGTCATAAATGTACATGTTAAATGGCTATTGACATACCTTGTGTACTATCAAAGTTGAGGACATCTTTATCTTTATCGTCAGAGTGAACATCATCTCTCTGCAAGAACTTGAAGTGGGACTTGAGCATATCAAGAGTGAGCCCAACCTCGAGTTCAAGTTTTTTAACACACTTATCACAGTGGGCAAAGTATAATATCTCCTTTACATCTCCAGAGTCTTCCCTTACAATTTCAATTATTGGTAATTGCTTGACATGACGTTCAATTGTGTGTTTGATGGGTTCATAGGAATGGCATACTTGTATGTCTTGAATGGTAGATACATGGTGCATTCGTAGAATAGCTTTGTGTTTGTGTCGGTTGTCATAATCGAAACATCGTGTAGTGTATGCCATGACTTTTACATCACCTAGATCTGTAGTATTCATGTGTACATCATCATAGATGAGATAATCCATCTTTCCACCAATGACAAGTTTATTAAGTGTCTCGGTTACCAGCCCATAAGGTATATTATCTCTGTCAGTTTTAAGATATTCACGAATCGTTCTCCTCTGCTTCTCATTGAATGTATCCCAAATAGAAAAGCATCTTTCCTTGTCAGCGAGATCATGGCATACAGTGGTATCGTTAAATTTCCATATAGTTATCCAGTTTTTTGCCACTAGTTTACGCTCGTCTAAGGCTTTTGACCACTCGTCACCGTATATGACTACCAGTACTGAGCCTGCAAGTGTAAACAGAAATCATGTTGTTGTTGTTGTTGTTGTTGTTGTTGTTTTAGAAAAAAACCCACAATATTGTTATTTATAAAGCATGTATTAATGTAATATCTGTACTAAATTTCAAACAAATAACAGAACAACATGACAAGAATTTTCTCAGATCATTAATATACCGGTATTGCTTGTAAAGATGGATAGTGTCACTTTGTTTGAGGATTGACTATGTAATTATGTTGTTATCTCAATTAATGGAAATGTAAAGCCATAGGACCGAAAACCAATTTAATTACCTTGCGGTTTTGTGTATTTACTACACAGCATGTGTAATTCATCCCAGTGGTCGACATTCTTGTCTCTTCGTTCTGGTGTTATCAGAGTTCTGGTTTGTCTTGCATCGATCACAACAACTGCCGTGACTGACTTGTATAACTTGTACAGATCATCACTGGTATTCGATTGCTGGAATGGTTCTACTTTAAAAGTGTCGGTTTCACTGTCATTCAGCATTTTCCCAAGTTCTTTACGGACATTATCGGCAGCTCCATGAAATGATGCTAGCTTTGAAAAGACGAGAACGTTTCGATCATGAGACGACATATCTGTAAATAAAATCACACATTATAAATTTATAATCATTGTACAATATTGACTTTGGTTCAGAATGATACAAAGTGTATATGACACGACAAGTATTATACATATAAGGGCAAGAGTGTAACGCCATGTCAGATGATTATACATCCTGTTTACTTTTTATCATTCAGACATCTTATTGCACATATCCCAAAAAGACTATATATATGATGATTTTATATATATATATATATATATATATATATATATATATATATATATATATATATATATATATATATATATATATATATATATATATATATATAGTTTTGGTAGTACTGGAACTCTTTCTTGGTTGTAACTCGGAGTTTCACGCATTGCGCGATCATCAGACAACTATTGCTCTCTGCCCCTGCGGTATAGAGCACTGTCTTCACTGTCTTAGCAGATTGATACTCACCGAGTATATGTACATATACTTTTCTTTTCTTTTTTCTTTTCTTTTTTTTTTTTGGGGGGGGGGGGGGTTGTTACCGTTAATTTAGTTGAGTTGTGATGATTGGGGTAAAGTGACGGTTAGAGTTTTTAATGGATATAATAATTTATTTATTTTCATTGTTATGAGATCAATTCGAGTGGTTTTCCTCAGAGGTTTCTTCCAGCTCTTCAATCAAACATGAAATTCGTACAGCGGAAAGGGTGGGAGTACCAGTATACAGCGCTTTCCATATCCATACATATCTACACGTGTTAATACTATGTATACAACGCATGACAGTGTATGTATTATAATTGGTTAAGTAGTTCAAACTGGTATGAATAATCAATTTTCCAAATAAAAAGGTGTAGTGACTACAATATATAAACCCAACTCGCTAGACACATGTGAATGTGCTAGCCTTGAGTACGGGCTATTTCGCATTCAAACAATTGAACCTTGACCCTTCGATAAAAGCGTCGATTAAACTGTTGTCAAGAACAGTTTAACCCGGAAGTTTAAGGGCTTCTCACATACCCCATGTATACATGCAGACATAACCTTATGAAAAATAACAGTTTGGGATAACAGTTTAGCTTGCAATGACAGTCTAAATTCGCCTACCTGTAGACGTGCAGGAGTAACGCTACAACACTACTTCCGCCGCTGTCCTAACAGACGGGCGAACATTCACAAAATCAAAACGTAAGTTAGATAGCTGAAATAGATTCGTAGCGTTAATCCTACATGCCTAAGAATAAGCAAAGTTTAAGAATACTCACCGGTAGGTTGTACTTGTAGGTAGGTTGGCAGAGGGGTTACAATAATAGAAGTTGGCACAGTTGATTGTGAGTACGATTCATGTATAGACTTTGCTTATGACCCGGGGATGTTCCATTCTTACAAAAGGGGGTGACCCACTTTTCATCCATAGAAGTAAACTTGGAATCAATAGCGTTTTGCTCA
This sequence comes from Glandiceps talaboti, assembly GCF_964340395.1. Classification (NCBI taxonomy): domain Eukaryota; kingdom Metazoa; phylum Hemichordata; class Enteropneusta; family Spengelidae; genus Glandiceps; species Glandiceps talaboti. The sequence continues at coordinate 10,020,288 of NC_135561.1, forward strand.
ATTTTAAGTCGCAGGTCGGCGTATAGAAAATGAGATGGGGTCGTCAAATTACCTATTCTATCTCATGAGTAATTATTGAGATCAAAATTTGATACTATTTTGTAATTGATTTCATATAGCCACACTCACCTGTTTATATTGACCGTGGATGTATAAGGGATCCATTATACTTCCATGCACTGACCATGGCGATTACTGTCTTGACACCACAGAGACCAACGTCGTATATCTAGTTGATGAGTAAACACACACGCAGACACATACATACATACATACATACATACATACATACATACATACATGCATGTACGCACGCACGCACGCATGCATGCATATATACATACATACATACATACATACATACATACATACATACATACATACATAGAGACAGACAGACACAGACAGACAGACAGACAGACAGATAGACAGACAGACAGACAGACAGACAGACAGAGACAGACAGACATACATACACGAAGACAGACAAACAAACGGATGAACACAAACAAATAAACAAACAAACAGACACACAGACACACAGACTGACAGACAGACAGACAGACAGACAGACAGACAGACAGACAGACAGACAGACAGACTCATCAGAGACAGGTACACACAGATAATGTATAATTATATTAATTTGTGTCTTTCAACTTTTATGCACATTTTTTTTTCGTTAGAAAGGTGACCTTTAACGAAACCATCGAAAGCGAAAATATTCAGCCTATGTAAACAGCTTTTACAAGTAAAATGAAAAACTGTATGCATTCAAGACCCGAAAGTGAAAGTTATTATAGCTTGCATGTTATATTCATTTGTCCGGTCGCTGTGGATAGCTGTTATCTACTGAGGAGATCTGTATGTTAGCTGATGAATGATAGTGATTCAATATCAGATGTTATCACAACACACAGATGTATTTCTCAATTTGTATTTTAATTAGTATAAGCAATAATGCTGTGAATTATTTCTGTTGAAGTACAATATTTTAATTATATATACTATATTCCTGAGTGGAAAAGTCCGACTTTCATATTATCACCATCTGAAAATTAAGGACAAAAAACAAACTCGATAAAGCCGTTGTAGGAGGGATGGGTTCATTAGAAAACATGTGTGCTATTTATAATTAACTGACAAACGTATTTCCGTTTAAGGAAGGCGAATATCGGATGAAAAGTGTACAGGTTTACTATGCAATGGTGAAATATACTGTATTTGCAATATAAATGTCAACTTTTGTTATTCATTGCGTACACGGTGTACCTAATCCAGTCCAATGACCCTTTAGAAATCTTGCAGACAAAAATGAAAGTATTTTAAAGTAGGGCTTCGTGGAAAAAGTGGAAAATAACAATTCGTAGCAATGATTATGAAAACTAGAACTCGGCCACATCACGCACCCTAAATGAATTTACCGCACAGTGGTATTGTCAGATGGGCCGCACGAAAACAGCGTTCTTTCGTTTCAAATTCTACGGACCGATTATTATGCAAATTCGTAGATCAGCCTCAGAGTGAAAAGAAACCTATTCAATTGATACCAATCAGGCAGGTATGACCTTTGTAACACGCTGACCAACAGAAATCTCAATTGACTGGAAAGAAAAATCAAGAGGTTTTTCTACCAGTAGTCAACAACTAGATAGTGCTCTAGAATAACCATTTCTCTTTCACTTTCAAATAATTATGTGAAATTATGGATCAGGTTATTTCATTGTAAAGAAATTTGGCTGCTTTAATACTTATTGCTTCTAAGTTTAAACAGCAATGAAAAGATGTATATCGCCTAATTAAGGTTTAGGGTATTTTGCATTTAATTTTCTGTATCCTACAGAATTGACAAAATTCATATACGCTGTACTTAATGTTGTCAGTGAATGAAATTATGTTGTACTATTTTGCAGAGAATGGCGCTTCATGTCGGTATTGCTGTTAGACAGAAATTTAATTTTACGTTATGGTGCTTCGGACGGTGAAACAATTTACACTGTATTCGTAATATAAATGTCAACTTTTTTATTTACTGCGTACAAGGTGTACCTAATCCAGTCCAATGACCCTTTAGAAATGTCGCAGACAAAAATGAAGGTATTTTAAAGTAGGGCTTCGTGGAAAAAGTGTAAAATAACAATTCGTAGAAATGATTATGAAAACTAGAACTCGGTCAGAACACGCAACCTAAGTGCATTTACTGCTCTGTGGTATTGTCAGGTGGGCCGCACGAAACCAGCGTTCTTTCGTTTCAAATTCAACGAACCGATTTATTATGCATTTCGTAGAACAGCCCCAGGGTGAATAGAAACCCATTCAATTCATACCAGTCAGGCAGGTACTATGTCTGTGTGGTGTACGTGTCATGTTTGTCGCAGGTGTATAGAAACGGGAATAACCAACATATATAAAGTTAGATACGTTTTAGTGTAATATTTCGTTCGTTGACAAGTGTTCTAACTCGTCTATAGTTAGAAAAATAAAATACGCGAAGTCCACAATTTTTTTCATTGTGAGATATCCCGGTGTTATTTTCGCTGATTATGGATTTTGGAAGCTCAAGTAAAATTGAGTGTCATGAACAATTAATCATGGTGTGAGTGCAAAGGTTAGCGTATGACATCACTGTCTGGCAATGGGAGAAAATGCCCCATGCACGGTAATTTAAGTATAATGGGTCATATATCTACGCACAGGTACTGTACTGTTCGACTGGCTGACAAACCAGGGTATTTGTATAGTGTGGTTTATAGAGAACTTGGTTTTATCAGGTTATGCCTTTGTAACACGCTGACTAACAGAAATCTCAATTGACTGGAAAGAAAAATCAAGAGGTTTTTCTACCAGTTAGTCCACAATTAGATAATGCTCTACCCCTTTCTCTTTCAACTTTCACAAAATTCTGTGAAATTATGACCAAGTTATTTCATTGTAAAGAAATTAGGCTGCTTGAAGATTTATTTCTTCCAAATTGCAAGTTTAAACAACAATGAAAAGATGTCCTATCACCTCATTGAGGTTGAGGGTATTGTGCATTTAATTTTCTGTATCCTACAGAATTGACAAAATTCAAATACGCAGTATTTATTGTTGTCAGGGAATGAAATTATTCTGTACTATTCTGCAGAGAATGGCACTTCATGTCGGTATTGCTGTTAGACTGAAACTTTATTTTACTTTATGGTGCTTCAGACGGGTCACGTGATTGTTATGTTCGTCAACATTCCTCCATATTGGTCTTCTTCGTTCTTTTACTATCTTGTATTAATACGAAGTGCTATGATTTTCATGTTTGTTGTGCAGTATCATCAGCTAGTACGTTTCACACAATAGCCAGTTACATGGAATGACTATATCAAGTTCGGTATTTCCAATCTGGTACACATAGTTACCGAATAAGGCGTAGGAAAATAGTGCAGGTTCCGGACCTCTGCTTTCTCAGTACAAAGAGCGAGACAGTGCTGGCATTTCAAAACATTCTGTGACCGCTGTCCAATGCCTGCAGCATTAGTCGTACCAAAATAGGTGTTGTCCTTTTGTCGACTACTGCTTAGGGCGCCATATTGATTAAATGTTGTCGTATATTTATTTGCTATCAGATGACAGCAACAGCCTTGATCGCTAGACATTAAAATGTAATATTGTACATGGTATCCCCGTTATGTTATTTTTTGCTTATTTCTTAATGTATCTGTGGTGGTTTTTTTTTTATGTAATTATGATATGACATCTCCAACTATGAATATTACAGAATGTGTTATACCCATGTGTCCAAAGAATTATCAGTCTTGAATCCGATATTCACCTTTAGCCTGATCTAGATTCTTGACACCTACGCGTTGACGATTTATAAATACATAGCAAACAATATGCAAGACAACCCAACCATTTCCAGATAAAATCAACACACAATTTACCACAATAAGTAGCATATAATACTTTATTATATGTTGTTGTGACAGTCAATCAATCATTTGTTTTAAAATCCAAACAGTTCTTGTATTACAAGATGATATAGTGACAAAAAGAACAAACGGGTTGAATAGATTTACTTGAGCTGTTCACCTCATATCAGCTATTCATAAATGACATCACATGTGATAAGATCAACAAATAAGATCAATTGTAAACAATGTTAAATCATTCCATGACTATTTATGTATATGCCCATGTGTTAACAGTAATTTTAAACGTATTACAATGTGTGATGTATCTAAAGACCGAAATCTATATTATAGTTATGAGTAAATATTCGTTATGGGATGGTAGTCACCTGACTATACTAGCTGTTTATTGTGCACAATATTAACCCCCCTATGTAGAATGTATATACAAGACAACTTTGACAAACAATACTGAGCACTTGTATGTCTATGTGTGTATACAAAATTGTACATATTTTTTTCAAGACTATCCTTATTTGTTGCCATTGTTACAACTTAATATTTACATCAGACAGGAAATAATTTGAAGACAGATGAAAATGACCAATTCACTTGTCAAATAGTTCATGGCAACTCATTAACCAAGATTGTTATGTTAAAATACATTTCATATGTATGTATGTATGTATGTATGTATGTATGTATGTATGTATGTATGTATGTAACGAAAGTACATCCTGACAAAAAGTTTGTTGCTTCGTTTAAAATGTTATCCTTCAAAACACAGACACACATGTTTCCGTAGTCCATGTTGATGTAGTAATAAAAAGCAAGTCCGTGACATGTACATGCATGTGTCAATATCAATAACATATACGTGTATTTTAAGCATCCATGGTTCTGATTATAGCGCATTTACGAAGTTGCTTCCGTTGTGGATGGTCGGTGGTGTCGACGGTGCCACCGATACACTTTGCCTGTGGTCAGAATAATTTGAACTCACCAGGGCTATAACGAAGATGATTATAGCAACAACGACAATCACCATACAGATGTAAAAATAACGTCTGTTTCCTTGATTTCTACAGCGTCTTGTCCACGTTGTCGGAACCCAGTTACATGGCGAGTAGCTAAAATCTACGACACTCCCAATAGGAGTTTGGCACGCAGCGTACCAGATGTATATATCCAAGGCTTTCGCATCTGACAGTTTGGAGAGCTTTTCCAACCTCTCTTCGCTTGGGAAGCCGTCTTGATATCCTATTCCCTGTAAATCTTTAATGACATTTTCTCTCAACAGCTGGTCGCGAAATTCTCTAACCAGTGGTACCATGTTCCCGTAGATAGTTATATTTGCATTTGCTGTGTGAAGGGGAGAATAAACATATGGTAATTCAAATGATGCGTTGTAATAACTATACAGCAGTGGTAAGGAAAAAATGAAACTAAAGCAAATAATAACCAAACAGAAAATCCTGTCTATTTAACTAAGCAGAAATGTGGAGGTTTATGTACAGTTGTACCTAAAAGATCAAGAACGCTTTTCGGGGATCAATTTACCTGAAAATGAAAGTTATTCATATTTGCCTATCCTTTGTCATATGAAAACTTGTTCCCTTTTCTTTGAAAGTAATGAAATAATTGGATTTCACAATCTTGTTTTCAAGGAAATTGACAGTATTCTTTATTCCTATATTATTGCTTTACTTGGTGGTCATATTCAATTCTGAAATTATCGATTTAATGTTTCATATACGTTTGACCCCTAGTATTCAATATCAAAATATTCGCAGTGAGCCCTGATTTTCTTGGTTTAAGATTCTTAAACACTGTAGCTGCATCATCTTTCAATAGTTATTCATTTTTGAACTACATGTATGCCTGACTTATATTCGATAAGAGATTATGGATAACTGACAACTTACCCATTAGTTCCTTAATATACGTTGTCAGCCACTGTCTCTCGCTATATATCTTGTTGAAACATTCACTGCAGTGACACATCAGTATGAGCTGGTCAAACTCGATTGTCTTACAATTACACTGCTGGAGAGGAATGGGTAGGGTGCAAGGAACACACTGGTGGGAATTTGAAGGAATGCACACATGGCATGAAATCCCAGAGTCTAGATCGGACTCAATAAGGTTCTTTGATATGTTTTCAGTCACATATTTTTGGATATAATAGTTGGTGATGTCAGTTCCACAGACTTTAATCGCTGGGCTCTTGCTATCACAATAAACTGTTACCTTGGGTGTGTTTACACCATGCGTCTTGAAATCACTGGGGTTAAACAGTGACATTGTAAAATCACCACATGATTTTGTGCCTCCCTTTAACAGTAAAGGATGAGTGTTCAACGATTGGATGACTTTACTGTATCCATCTCGGTCTCCAACAGCAAGTGTGTTGACGGGTCTAGTAATAGGGGCAATGAACAGGATCTCCCTTAAGTAGGATTTGATAAAGTCAATCTGTGCCTTGCTAAACTTGTCCCATATACTGAGACATAAACCCTTCTGCGCCTGTTCAAATGCAATTACATCATTAAACTTCCAAGTCGTCTTCCAAGTCTTCGACAGTAGTTGACCAGCTTCAAGTTTCTTGGAATCTTTGTCACCGTAAATTAAAACCAATATTGATCCTGAAAACCAACAAGGAGATAAATCGTAATCAGATAAAGATTTCTTAATTTTACACACTTACTACCACTAAACAAAATTTTAGACATACAATAGACGCCAGTTACTACTAAACCAGAGTCAGAATTTACCTTGTGAGGGGTACTCTACTGTCGCAGTGACCTTCACTCTTAAAAAGGGTTCAATAATGCAGTTATACTTAATTATTTCTTGAGCCAGACGATAAAATGTATTACTGTTGGTAGTTTATTTAGCCAGACGATAACATGTTACTGTAAGTAAGTCATATATTGAGTCAAACGGCCTACTGGTCGGTGTGGACTGACTCATAATGTATAACTGGGCTAGCTTCCCCTAAATATTTTTCATACAAAACTGACTCTATGTGAAAATAAGAAACCACTATGCACAATATAAATGTAACACACCTTGTGGTTTTGCCTTATCATAAAGCCACTGTAGTTCATTCCAGTGATCAACATTCCTGTCTCGTCGTTCGGGTGTTACGAGAGATCTAGTTTGTCTAGCGTCGATCACAACGACTTCGGTTTCAGTGACAAACCTCTCCTGTGACTGCACCATCGACTCTGTATCTGCATGTCGGACTGAAACCTCGACCTTTTGTTCGTCAACAATGTCCTTTAATAATTTAAGGACTTCATCTCCTGCCTTCTTGAATGACTCTAACTTTGTAAACACTCGAAGAGCTTGCTTATCCATGTTCTGAAAGTCAAGTTATATTGTAAATGTTGTGACGTCACAGAGCATAATAGTGAAGGCTGTAGGTCTTACACAGTTGTTGCTAGTCGTGTGTAAATTATTGATATATTTCGGCTTACGGATTTCAACATCACATGCAGTGCTTATGAATATGATAAAGCACCCAGTGTGAATGTACATTGCTTTCAAACAACTGCTCAATTGAGATCGATTATGCACAATAAACTTTCTTTAACAAGGTGAATAGTTTCCTCGCACTGATCTACCTCCAGACTCTATTCTGATACGAATGACGTGCTCAGAGCAGTCGATGTTGTCTCTTTCCGCCATTAACGTATACATATACATATATAAATGTACAGAATAGGACAAGTGAAACGCTCACACATTGCAAATTGCTTGGTTAAAGTTTGCTTTCTGTCAGTAGAGAGTACTTGAAAATGCCTACTTGAAGCTGAAGACCTTTATACCAAAAAATTCTTGCCGAGTTCAGGTCTCGTCTGACTCCCACTAGGCAATAAGGCTTTGAGAAATATGGCGGCGACGTTGTTGTCGTTAAAAGAAAAGCTGCTGTCAGGGGGGCAAAGGTTACCTGCTATTCCATTATGATTATAACACGAATCTTGTGTTGGAACCTAATGTCATTCATGTACCGAATTTTGGTTAAATAATCACGACTATACTTTGACGTCTGATGATTATATGCCCAGGTATGAACTACAACCTGACAAAATGACAACAGACTAATCGAAACTCGACCCCTTGAAGAGGTCAAACCATTGTTCTGTTTTCGTTCCAGTTGTTTATTTTAGTGAGACATATTTACTCCAAGTAAAGGCAGTAATGATCTGATTTGTGATGGTTTGACTTTCATTAACCTTTTTAACATATGCAGGATAAAATAAAACTTAATATTTTAATCAAAATATGTGAAATGATATTTTTGTTCATAATGTTCAATTTACAATTTATTTGCCACTGTGTTGGACAAACCTGATCCCAGGTATGTCTGAATATGCACACGTTATACTGATTTGAACGTTGTTATGAAATTTAAAATCACTATGCTGGTATACTGATCTAACACACCACTGCCAATCAGATTTCATAAAATATAAAATACAATCCAGATAACAATACACGACAAATCATTCAGATACAAATTCCAAATTTTATTTTCATATCTATAAACACAAACAAACCTGGGCTCAATACTTATATATCCAATGCTGCAAAAAAAAGTACAAAAATCAAAGAAAAAGGAAGATCCATTAAAAAGGAATATAACACTTAATTGCTTTACTGAGTAGGGTTTAGTAATTGTCAGCAATAGCCGTGAACTGTGTATAACCTGGTGACCTAATATAACCCTAGGCACCAGGATGAAGGCATATATGATACAGTAACGTCGTTGATGTTGTATTTCTTGGTATCAATACAATGACGTTAGTCATGTTATAAACGAGAGACAACACGATGGACATCTCCGTCAAACATTAGACAGTGGTTAGGATATGGGTAGTCGTATTGTGGGTTTTTGTCTTCATCTCGCTCGTTTTGTACATGTTTTACACTTTCTTCACTTTGCATGTTCTGTACATAGTTTTGTCCTGTTGTTTTTTCGCTCGTGTCTTTGATTTCAGTTTCATTTGAATCTTCATTGTATCTTTTAGGTTTTACCTGTTGCATGCCTGAGGCCAAATCTGGTGTATCTGGCATACCTGGTTTGTATGACACATATTCTGTACCTGACATATCTTGTTTATCTGACAGACTTTGTTTATCTGCTATATCTTCTTTATCTGATACAATATCTCTATCTGAAATATCTTGTTCAACTGGTAGCGCTTCCTCAGCGGGCACATCTTGTTTACCTGACACACCTCGTTTATCTGACATATCTTGCTCAGCTGGTTTATCTTCTTTATCCGACACATCTTTATCAGACACATCTTTTTTAGCTGACATATCTTCTATTTCAGACACACATCGTTTATCTGACACATCTTGTTTAGTTGGCATATCGTCTATTTCAGATACATCTTGTTTATCTGACACATCTTGTTTAGCTGGCATCTCATCTATTTCAGACACACCTTGTTTATCTGACACATTTTGTGTAGCTGACATATCGTCTATTTCAGATACACATTGTTTATCTGACACATCTTGTGTAGCTGCCATATCGTCTATTTCAGCCACACCTTGTTTATCTGACACATCGTGTGTAGCTGACATATCTTCTATTTCAGACACACCTTGTTTATCTGACACATCTTGTATAGCTGACATATCTTCTATTTCAGGCACACCTCGTTTATCTAATGCATCTTGTTTAGCTGGCATATCGTCTATTTCAGATACACCTTGTTTACCTGACACACCTCGTTTATCTGACATATCTTGCTCAGCTGGTTTATCTTCTTTATCCGACACATCTTTATCAGACACATCTTTTTTAGCTGACATATCTTCTATTTCAGACACACATCGTTTATCTGACACATCTTGTTTAGTTGGCATATCGTCTATTTCAGACACACCTCGTTTATCTGACACCTCATTTTTAGCTGGCATATTTTTGTCTGATACACCTTGTTTATCTGACACATCTTGCCTAGCTGGCATATCGTCTATTTCAGATACATCTTGTTTATCTGACACATCTTGTGTAGCTGGCATCTCATCTATTTCAGACACACCTTGTTTATCTGACACATCTTGTGTAGCTGACATATCGTCTATTTCAGATACACCTTGTTTATCTGACACATCTTGTGTAGCTGACATATCGTCTATTTCAGATACACCTTGTTTATCTGACACATCTTGTGTAGCTGACATATCGTCTATTTCAGCCACACCTTGTTTATCTGACACATCGTGTGTAGCTGACATATCTTCTATTTCAGACACACCTTGTTTATCTGACACATCTTGTGTAGCTGCCATATCGTCTATTTCAGCCACACCTTGTTTATCTGACACATTGTGTGTAGCTGACATATCTTCTATTTCAGCCACACCTCGTTTATCTAATGCATCTTGTTTAGCTGGCATATCGTCTATTTCAGATACACCTTGTTTATGTGACACATCTTGTTTAGCTGCCATATCGTCTATTTCAGCCACACCTTGTTTATCTGACACCTCATTTTTAGCTGGCATATCTTTGTCTGATACACCTCGTTTATCGGGCACATCTTGTTTAGCTGACATATCGTCTATTTCAGCCACACCTTGTTTATCTGACACCTCATGTTTAGCTGGCATATCTTTGTCTGATACACCTCGTTTATCTGATTTATCTTGCGTAGCTGTCATATCTTCTTTTTCAGACACACTTCTTTTATCTGACACATCTTGTTTAGCTGGCATATATTCTCTATCTGCTACACCGCCTTTATTTGACATATTTTGTTTAGAGTGTATGTCTTGATTCTGCAATGCATCCTCCACAATAGACGTGTTCATTGTTATCATTGTTTCTGGTTTATGAAAACTAAACATTTTGATGATATTCCAAAGTTTTAGCAAAATACTTTTAATTGTCCGATAAAAATAAGACACCAGTAACAGTATCGTTACAACTGATAGTGGTCGTGTGTGGTCTTCATTAAGATTTTCATGTCGGATATGAAGAATACACTGTAGATTTTGACGACATGGAATGAAAAAATGCAGACCTTGAAGTTTACCATTTTGTCCTACGGAGGAAGGAAACATAATAAATTCTTTTATTAGCTATATAGCAACTCGTATACAAGACTTATATTATGCACACCTATGTAAACGTTCCTTCATGCTTACATGAACACATCCACACACATATCCATATATTCGTCCGTCCATCCATCCATCCATCCATCCATCCATTCATCCATACATACATACATACATACATACATACATACATACATGAGTTTTAGTACTCGCCTAGAAGAGCTGCAATGTATTGTCCTGTTACAGATTGCAGGATTGGTAGGCGTGGTCTCAATTTTAATTTATCCTTCAATATATTTTGTATCTCCGGTTTTATGCGTGTTAATTTTTCCTCGCAAATTTCACAGTGAACATACACAATAACGTTGAGTTCCCCCTTTCCAGGAATTGGCTGGATATCTTTGTCAATGATTTGTCCAAAGGCTTCACTGGCGTTAGATACGTTGCATACTTTGACGACTGGTATGTTAGGATAGACATATGCAGTCATGAGTGGTTTTTCGCATTGACGTTTTTCGTATTCAAAATGTGCTATCCAGTACTGTTGGACTGTTACGTTGCCACATTGAATGTTTTCTTGAAACAAGTCATCGTGAGAAAGATTGGCATCCTGACCTCCAATAACAAGAATGTGTCTGTTCATTATGTTTTGAGGTGTTTGAAGTTTTGCATTATGAATTGATGGCACATGTCCATTTTCGTCTTTTTCAGGTATTGGATGACTGGATATTTGAAGATGATCCTCTGTTACAAAGTTGCGTATTATTTCTGCTTGTCTGTTCGTAAATTTATCCCATACAGAAAAACATCTATTTTTTGTCGACAGCTTGAATGCAGTTGTATCATTGAATTTCCAAATAGTTGACCAGTTTTTAGCCACTAGTTCATTATTATTTAGCCCCTTCGACCACTCATCTCCAAATATGACCACCAAGACCAATGCTGAAAGTGTAAAAAAGATATATACAGAGATAAGCTGGTATTATGACTACATTTGATGTATCCCCCTTCTACTCAAGTTACGACGACGACGAAGATGATCAAGATGATGATGACGATGACGATGACGGTGGTGGTGGTGGTGGTGGTGGTGATGATGATGTTGTTGTTGTTGTAGTTGTCGTCGATGTTGTTGTTGTTGTTGTTGTTGCTGCTGCTGTTGTTGTTGATGATGATGATGATGATGATGATGATGGGTTCTTCATATATTAAGTTTGTATATATTGTATATATATTTATTAATTTTAATGTTAAAATTAGTTGTGACAGGAAATATTCATTTACCTTCTGGTTTTGCAAGTTTCCTCAACATTTCAAGTTCATCCCAGTGGTCAACATTCTTATCTCTTCTTTCCGGTGTTATTAGAGTTCTAGTTTGTCTTGCATCAATGACTACAATTGACGTGACTGTGTTGTACATATCAGAACTCGTATTTGACTGGTTGAATGACTCCACAGTGAAGGTGTCAGATTCACTTTCATACAGGATTTTTGTCAACTCCTGACAAACCCTTTCAGCAGCTCCGTGGAAGGATTCAAGCTTTGAAAATACACAAACCTTGTGTTTCCGTTGAGATGCCATTGCTGAAAGGGAAGGAAAGTCATCATTTTGCATTTCATGAAATCAGAGAAATCGCAGGATCGAATGGCATTAATAGTTGCAACTTTTTCCCCCTTATTTAGTAGTACACCCAAAGTGAAATTAATCATCAAAAAGGTGGCACCCTACCTGTCACTAAGGTATAAATGTATATAAAAAAGCCAACATGGTATTTTTCTTAATCCTTTTGCAAAACTCAGCACGCTTTCTCTCACTTTCTAGTTTAATCATAGCATATACAGCAAAGGGTCATTAAACAATTATTGAGCGATCCCTGTACTTTTGTGTCACGCTGCTTTTAAAGTCACCAGTAAGTTACTAAAAATACAAAGCATGTCAGTAAAACGTCTGTATTGTTTCATTCACGTACCCGGGTATCGAATACGAAATATGTACACTAGCGTTGAAGTCCTAAATACTCGATATAAGTGATGTCTAGATCTAACAAACGCTGAAAACATTTCATGGCTTGCATCCTGCTTCAATCACAGTTTCCGACCATGTGTAATACAGACGGTGGTGGATAATATATTATAGCCGTTTGACCTTTGGTACGGCATTATCGAATGGCTTTTGAACAACATGACGGTTCAATATGTTGCATGCATACACCATGCACCACGTGTAAAAGAGCTACGTCCTATATCGACAGCCTAGTAGTAGGAGACCTAAACGTGCAGCACAAAACGCGGTCGGCCATTAAAAAGCTGTTTATTTACAAGTTGCGGAAGTTCCATATCCGTGTGTGTTAGGACAAGTTAACTCAAGTAACATCTCTATGCCTCTGGACTAATTTAACTGTACTTACCGTTGGTTGAAATCGTATGTAACAAAAACGTTGGGCCCGGACGCTTGCAGGAGCTGATAAGGTAAGTGTGTCCAATAATTTCAGACACAGTGTTAGCGTGTTAGTGCGACAACAAGCGAATGTATAGTGATCCTGAGATATCAAAGTTCAAACCGTGTCGTACTCTGAACATCAACTTTATACTTTGTACCTATATTATTATACGCATTGCGATTGATGAACCCTTCGCAACGCAGTGTACAGTCACTGTGTAGATAGGCTGTAAACTCCACATGACCATGGCTGAACAAATACAATGGCCGCCATCTTTGGGTCAAAGGTTGAGAGTTTACCTCATATCAAGGACACGTTGTCATTCTATTGAACCCAAGCACATGTCGATATGTGACTCTGTTGAAATGGAAGCTGTGTTTTTCTTAACATGTAAAATGTCTTTACCTTTATTTACATCATGGTTATTGAGTTTTGTCTGCTTGGTATGAAACATTATTTGCGTTTTTAGTCACAACATATCATTGTCAGATTGTTGGATTTGAATATTACATGTCGATATGATATGTTGATTCAAGCAAGACATTTTCATGGATTGCATCGACGGTCAACTCCGCTTCAATTTTTAGCTACAAACGGCATAAACTCCAGTATGAAATTTACCATTTGTACATTCTAATCACATAACGGATTGTTTATGATGGAACCTTCTGCCATCATATTGTCACTATATTTCTGAACGTGAATAACTTACAACTCGTACAACTCGATGTAAATATCACAGTCTTCATACAGTACAACAGTATTGAATCGACCCTCGATCTTTACCATTTTTGTATATATCTTAGTATTTTGTGTACATAGAACAAATACGCATTAATGTTCTTTTGAAAGATGATGATGATGATGATGATGATGATGATGATGATGATGATATGTGTTGTTGTTGTTGTTGTTGTTGTTGTTGGCGGCGGCGGCGGCGGCGGCGGTGATGATGATGATGATGATGATGATGATGATGATGATGATGATGAAGTTGATGATAATACTCAGTGCCACGTCAATGTAGAACAACTACACATTAGCTCAAATAATAATTATGTTAATATTTTTTGAAATCTGTCACAGGACATTCATTAATTTTGAATCTATAGGAGGTTGCCTAGACAATCATTGTGTAGACCCTAATATATGCTAGCGCGCATGCGGTTTGCAACACCGATTCCACCAGGTCCTAATTAATTGTTAAATGTATGCAAGAATAGAACAGCACCGAAAACGAAAGTTTGTAAAACACCATTTCGTAGAAATGGATGGCCATGACATTTTCACATATTGTTAATTTTCTTGATTTTATTGAATACCCGAAAAAAAACTGTTCACCACGTTCTAATAACCCCTAAAGCCCGTGCAGTACGGCAACAACATATCTAGAGTACCCATATTAAATGTATAGCGAGTACATGTTGTAAACGTACCAATTATATTACCATGAAGGACTAACTTGCATAGCAAGTATTCATATCAGAACATTATTGCCTAGAAACATTTTTGTCAGATATTATCAGGCAAATCAATGGTATATGCATGAAAGGGAGGTGGTATCATGATCGAAATATTTTGTGTGAGACTTGGAGCTAAGGATAACAGTGTTATCAGAATAGTTGGCCTTGGAAGCCAGCTAGGCTAGGTGGTGTATCACATGCACACCAGTGAAACATTGAATCTGTTTCGTTATGAAGTCGTGTAAATCCTTTCATTTCGTCTGGCTGGCATGTTCGGGTCAACATTTTCATGCCTTGGACATAAATAAATCTACTTATTGACAACTGAGTTTTGTGACCATCGTTGCCATCGACTTCTTGTAAAGGTCATGAACTTTTCTTTTGACACGCTCCTTTTCCACGAAGGCCTATTCTTTCAGTTCATCGATGCTTCAGATGCTGCCACCCGGCTCTGTACTGTTTACCAGTTGTCCACACTCTTTCCACGAAGTCCTATTTAACTTAGTGTACCCTTTCATTTTCATTGGATTTTACTAATAAAAAAAATTTCTGAACTGTTATTTACGCTTCCTGTCTAAGTCTCAGTTTGTGGCCGCCATCTTGCCCTTAGCGTTTTGCTACGATGGCCCAGAAATGATGACAGCCAACTTTGACATGTTTTCTCACGTTTCATGTCAATAATAGGCCTCCAAGCCCAGTGTGTTTGTATATACGAATTCGAGGGGGGGGGGATAACACAATTTAGTTGTTTTGGTGATATTTTAATTTTTTTATTGTAGACAAATTATTTTCAAATCCTCAATGTCTGGAAAACCATGCAGTATGTGATATAATATAGGTATATTGTCATTTTATTTTATTAATTCCAAATACAAGATGTAATGTGTAGAACTTGCACTGGTTCCTATTAATGTGGCACATTAGTGCTTGCCAATGATGATGGTGATGATGCCCACTTAGTTAAATTGTATCAAATAATACCAATTAGAACAGAATGAACATTTGACTTGTAGTTCAAATAATCCACAGGGGTTGTTACATACTTCAACAGATGTCTCTACATCATGACAATTTTGGATTTGATGATAATATTTTATTGTAGACATATTTATTGTTAAAATCCTTAATGTCTGGAAAACCATTTAACCCAAAAATACAGTGTAATGTGTAGAACTTGCACTGGTTCCTATTAATTAACATGTGGTACATTAGTCGACGGTCAACTCCGCTTCAATTGTTAGCTACAAATGGTATAAACTCCAGTATGAAATTTACCATTTGTACATTCTAGTCACATAACGCATTGTTTATGAAATAACTTTCAGCCATCATATTGTCACTATATATTTCTGAACTTGAATAACTTACAACATGTACAACTCGATGTAAATATCAGTCTTCATAAAGTACAACAGTATTGAATCGACCCTCGATCTTTACCATTTTTTGTATATATCTTAGTATTTTGTGTACATAGGACAAATACGCATTAAACTTCTTTTGAAAGATGATGATGATGATGATGATGATGATAATGATAGGTGTTGTTGTTTTTGTTTTTGTTGTTGTTGTTGTTGTTGTTGGCGGCGGCGGCGGCGGTGGTGGTGGTGGTGATGATGATGATGATGATGATGATGATGATGATGATGATGATAATACTCAGTGCCACGTCAATGTGGAACAACTACACATTAGCTCAAATAAAAAGTATGTTAATATTTTTTGAAATCAGTCACAGGACATTCATTAATTTTGAATCTAAAGGAGGTTGCCTAGACAATCATTGTGTAGACCCTAATATGCTAGCGCGCATGCGGTTTGCAACACCGATTCCACCAGGTCCTAATTAATTGTTAAAAGTATGCAAGAATAGAACAGCACCGAAAAGGAAAGTTTGTAAAACACCATTTCGTAGAAATGGATGGCCATGACATTTTTACATATTGTTAATTTTCTTGATTTTATTGAATACCCGAAAAAAAACTGTTCACCACGTTCTAATAACCCCTAAAGCCCGTGCAGTACGGCAACAACATATCTAGAGTACCCATATTAAATGTATAGCGAGTACATGTAAACGTACCAATTATATTACCATGAAGGACTAACTTGCATAGCAAGTATTCATATCAGAACATTATTGCCTAGAAACATTTTTGTCAGATATTATCAGGCAAATCAATGGTATATGCATGAAAGGGAGGTGGTATCATGATCGAAATATTTTGTGTGAGACTTGGAGCTAAGGATAACAGTGTTATCAGAATAGTTGGCCTTGGAAGCCAGCTAGGCTAGGTGGTGTATCACATGCACACCGGTGAAACATTGAATCTGTTTCGTATGAAGTCGTGTAAATCCTTTCATTTCGTCTGGCTGGCATGTTCGGGTCAACATTTCCATGCCTTGGACATAAATAAATCTACTTATTGACAACTGAGTTTTGTGACCATCGTTGCCATCGACTTCTTGTAAAGGTCATGAACTTTTCTTTTGACACGCCCCTTTTCCACGAAGGCCTATTCTTTCAGTTCATCGATGCTTCAGATGCTGCCACCCGGCTCTGTACTGTTTACCAGTTGTCAACACTCTTTCCACGAAGTCCTATTTAACTTAGTGTACCCTTTCATTTTCATTGGATTTTACTAATAAAAAAAAATTTCTGAACTGTTATTTACGCTTCCTGTCTAAGTCTCAGTTTGTGGCCGCCATCTTGCCCTTAGCGTTTTGCTACGATGGCCCAGAAATGATGACAGCCAACTTTGACATGATTTCTCACGTTTCATGTCAATAATAGGCCTCCAAGCCCAGTGTGTTTTTATATACGAATTCGAGGGGGGGGGATAACACAATTTAGTTGTTTTGGTGATATTTTAATTTTTTATTGTAGACAAATTATTTTCAAATCCTCAATGTCTGGAAAACCATGCAGTATGTGATATAATATAGGTGTATTGTCATTTTATTTTATTAATTCCAAATACAAGATGTAATGTGTAGAACTTGCACTGGTTCCTATTAATGTGGCACATTAGTGCTTGCCAATGATGATGGTGATGATGCCCACTTAGTTAAATTGTATCAAATAATACCAATTAGAACAGAATGAACATTTGACTTGTAGTTCAAATAATCCACAGGGGTTGTTACATACTTCAACAGATGTCTCTACATCATGACAATTTTGGATTTGATGATAATATTTTATTGTAGACATATTTATTGTTAAAATCCTCAATGTCTGGAAAACCATTTAACCCAAAAATACAGTGTAATGTGTAGAACTTGCACTGGTTCCTATTAATTAACATGTGGTACATTAGTCGACGGTCAACTCCGCTTCAATTGTTAGCTACAAACGGAATAAACTCCAGTGTGAAATTTACCATTTGTACATTCTAGTCACATAACGCATTGTTTATGAAATAACTTTCAGCCATCATATTGTCACTATATATTTCTGAACTTGAATAACTTACAACATGTACAACTCGATGTAAATATCAGTCTTCATAAAGTACAACAGTATTGAATCGACCCTCGATCTTTACCATTTTTTGTATATATCTTAGTATTTTGTGTACATAGGACAAATACGCATTAAACTTCTTTTGAAAGATGATGATGATGATGATGATGATGATAATGATAGGTGTTGTTGTTTTTGTTTTTGTTGTTGTTGTTATTGTTGTTGTTGTTGTTGTTGTTGTTGTTGTTGGCGGCGGCGGTGATGATGATGATGATGATGATGATGATGATGATGATGATGATGATGAAGTTGATGATAATACTCAGTGCCACGTCAATGTAGAACAACTACACATTAGCTCAAATAATAATTATGTTAATATTTTTTTTAATCTGTCACAGGACATTCATTAATTTTGAATCTATAGGAGGTTGCCTAGACAATCATTGTGTAGACCCTAATATGCTAGTGCGCATGCGGTTTGCAACACCGATTCCACCAGGTCCTAATTAATTGTTAAATGTATGCAAGAATAGAACGGCACCGAAAACGAAAGTTTGTAAAACACCATTTCGTAGAAATGGATGGCCATGACATCTTTACATATTGTTAATTTTCTTGATTTTATTGAATACCCGAAAAAAAAAATGTTCACCACGTTCTAATAACCACTAAAGCCCGTGCAGTACGGCAACAACAGATCTAGAGTACCCATATAAAATGTATAGCGAGTACATGTTGTCAACGTACCAATTATAGTACCATGAAGGACTAACTTACATAGCAAGTATTCATATCAGAACATTATTGCCTAGAAACATTTTTGTCAGATATTATCAGGCAAATCAATGGTATATGCATGAAAGGAAGGTGGTATCATGATCGAAATATTTTGTGTGAGACTTGGCGCTAAGGATGACAGTGTTATCAGAATAGTTGGCCTTCGAAGCCAGCTAGGCTAGGTGGTGTATCACATGCACACCGGTGAAACATTGAATCTGTTTCGTATGAAGTCATGTAAATCCTTTCATTTCGTCTGGCTGGCATGTTCGGGTCAACATTTTCATGCCCTGGACATAAATAAATCTACTTATTGACAACTGTGTTTTGTGACCGTCGTTGCCATCGACTTCTTGTAAAGGTCATGAACTTTTCTTTTGACACGCCCCTTTTCCACGAAGGCCTATTCTTTCAGTTCTTTGATGCTTCAGATGCTGCCACTCGGCTCTGTACTGTTTACCAGTTGTCCACACTCTTTCCACGAAGTCCTATTTAACTTAGTGTACCCTTTCTTTTTCATTGGATTTTACTAATAAAAAAAGAATTCTGAACTGTTAACTACGCTTCCTGTCTAAGTCTCAGTTTGTGGCCGCCATCTTGCCTTTAACGTTTTGCTACGATGGCCCAGAAATGATGACAGCCAACTTTGACATGATTTCTCACGTTTCATGTCAATAATAGGCCTCCAAGCCCAGTGTGTTTGTATATACGAATTCGAGGGGGTGGGGGATAACACATTTTTTTTATTGTACATAAATTATTTTCAAATCCTCAATGTCTGGAAAACCATGCAGTATGTGATATAGTATAGGTGTATTGTCATTTTTTTTATTAATTCCAAATACAGAATTTACTTTTTAATAATTCTTTCATTTTGACTGACTAGCCTTTTCGGGTCAATAACTTTGCATTTACTGCTTCTTTGTACAGAATTTACTTGTTGGCATCTCCGTTTAATTTGTGACCATCGTTCCTCATTGTTGTAAAAGTCCTGAAAGTGCAATGAGACATTTAAACTTTCAATTTCAGTTTGGTAATTTACAAAGCCTCCTGTTTAAAGGAAATACACTAGAGGATAAAGATCCTTGCCTATAGAGGATTTGTTTGGCATGAGTATTTATAAAATTCTCAATTAGTGCAGGAGTAGTGGTAAGCTGGTAAATTCGTTTGGTTTATCCGTTGAAAAATGTCGATATTAGTAATTTGCTGACATGACATAAGAGAATTATACATATATCGTAACTTTATATGTTGTATCCACAGAGTTATTGAATTGATACTGGGTAATGTCACAGTGGTTCACTCAGTTTTTGTCTATACATTCTATCAGTTGTTGTTGCTAGGGAATTCAGTGTTTGTTTGCTCAGCTCTCGATCTATGGTTACGAACTAATGGGCTATTGAGATGTGAACTTTTTGAAACGCATTCTTTTTCCACGAAGTCCTCTTCTTTGATTTCGTCGATGGTTCAGATGTCGCCACTGGGCTATGTACTGTTTACCTATACCCAACGTTCTATGGCAGCCATATTTGTTTATACAATTCACGATTCACTTACATGGTAAATTTGACGCGTACCTCAGAGTATATATTACTAATGGACAATAAGCATTGGGTGGAGCGAGATTTTAAGAAATTCTTTTACATCGGTTAAAAACTAACGATAGTGTTAATTACTTTGTGGAAATGCGTGTTAAAATTAAACCTCATAGATGAAAGTAATGTACAATTTCCCATAATTGTGTTCATCACACGTGAATATTTAAACCTTGAATGCATGTTTGCCTTGAAATCACATCTCTACTTGCCAGCGTAATTCAGACTGGCATAATTACACGTGTAAACCAGAAAGCCTAAAGCTGTTTACCTATGCCCCACTTATTATGGCAGCCATCTTTGTTATATGGAATTCACTTATATGGTAAACTTCGTGTGTACCGGAGGGTGTATATTAATATATATTTTTAATTATTTCTTTTACATTAGTTGAAAACTAATTATAGTACAAGTTACTAAGGTTAAAGCTGTGTTAAACATAGAGACGGAAGTAGTATCAAATATCTATGGAATTTCTAGCCATCTGACATTTTGTCAGGAATATTTGTAAATTTAAATGTATTTGGTTGCATCGAAATGCATGATTTAAACTTATGCATCTGTCGATAAGCATCTTATCCATTATGATGAACTGTTAATTTGACGCGCCTTTTTCCCACACAGTCCTTCTTAATTGCATTCGACATGTACCTGTGTAGTATAATATTGCTAGATAAAAACCGGCTGGAGTGACTATTTTCTTACACCAGGTGAAACTACTGATAGCGTCAGATTCCATAGGAAGGATTGGAGTGGTTACACACTGCCAGTGGTCATATTAAGGCCTACATTGCACGAAACAGTCGTAAATTAGATGAAATTAATTCTCATTGGCGCTATTAGATATCGTGTTGCTGTAGGTATATGTGTAATTTGCTTGTTTGGATTTGTATGCGTGTTAATAAAAATGTACCTGACTTGTGCTTAAAAAATATATTCAATCGACACCCAATGTCTACGAGGTCCTACGTAACTAACAGTGTGCCCTTTCATGTTTGTCTGATGTTACTGATCGGCCCATGAAAGTTTCGTGTCTATAGCCCTCCAAGCCGAGTGTGTTTATATATACGAGTTAGAGGACAAATAAATCATCGTACGAATTAATGTTCAATTTGTCTTAATGAACAGAAATTCCATTAGCAACATTTCTGAATGCAGTGTTAGTTGTTACAAACGTTTTAAAATAAAAACTAGGTCATTAGATTAACTGTTTCAAAATTGGACCTTAATTCGACATAACTGTTGAAAATTAAAAACACAATTTATCCTCTTCATCTGCTGAAATGAGGCGGTATGTATATTTGCTTTTAGAATTATGCATATCCTTTAGTATTTAATACGAGATATTGATTGTTGACTCAAATTTAATTTGTAAAGATTTGTCTGACTTTCATAAATATTCTGTGAATTAAAACAAATACCAACAGCAATAGTGCAAAGTGGCCCTTTTCAGCGATTGATAACAGGTCTGAGGGGAGCAATAAAACTATTTAGTTGTGTTCGGCAAATCTAATTTGTTTATATTTGTTTGCAAATCTTGATACGAAATGCGGTAGAGGTCTTTAAGATTTTGTTGTATAATTTTTTTGGATTTCACAACGTTGTGTTTCACAATGACTTATCATAGATGTTAACGATTTGATTCATGCTAATTAATCAAATTCTGATTTTTAGACAATTCAAATACTACTTTACTTGTGATTTGTGTAATGCTTCCATCATAGCATTGACAGAAAAGAGAATACAAAAGTAAGCCTGTTGTATGATATTATTTATCTTCAAGTTGAGGGAAGTAGTAAAGGTAATAGCAAAGTCGACAAGGTCAAACTTTTTTTTTTCAATTGAACTGATTATACTATAAACTTACTATCACTATTATTGATAGGGACTTCTAGAGAGATTTGCAGCCTTTGACATGAATGACATATACGATGTAAAGACTGTAATGACGTCTCTATAGTGTTTGTTTGCAGTGATGTACTTGTCACATTCTTCAGATTCAATCTTTGAATATATAACTGTCAATCTATTTTAGGGTAATCAAAGAAAATGTGATTACACATGTTTTTTGTATGTATGTATTTCAAGATTTATATTCATGACTATCTTCACCACACCTTGAAGATCGTATAGAAGTTGAATTCGTACTACACAACGACCGCACATCACGTTGTCATACCAGAATCGTCCTTGGTCCGCAGTCGGGAATTAACTAAGAGGGAGATTGATATTTCTATTTTGCCACAATCACATCCCAAAACTCAGTTCCAAATAATTACTGGATAACTTTAATTTATACAATTACATTACGATACAGTCAGATCATTCAATCAATCACATTCTCAAAATAACACATTACGTCATGTAAAACCTGTTGACGACTGAGTCGTACTCGGTACAAACTGTCACCGATCATAAATCATAAATAAATGCAAGAATAGGGATCACCTTTTTACAAACTGGTCCTCGGAGAGGGTTATAGTTTAGAAAATAAAATAAGGGACGGTCGTATTCTACTTTGACTCAAGTTTTACATTTGACTTTGCATTTTTTTTAGTTTGGCATGATCCCACCGGTTCTAAATCCTACTGATATGACATCCTACTACTTCCACCATTGTAAAGTAATATAATATCATAACATGTCAGTGAAATGCAGCAAATTATTAACTTTTGTGGTGTAAGGAGAGGAGCGAGTCTCCGGGAAAAGTATGACAAGATCTAGAAATTCAAGATATGTCGTGGAGTATATATTCATGTTGAGTTCGGTCCTGAGGGTGCCGGTTGTTTGCTCACCTAGTCTTTGGGAATTCTGGCCATCAGCTAAGCCATTTAGATCGGAACACGGGCGTTGATTTTTAAACACACACACACACAGACAGACAGACAGACAGACAGACAGACAGACAGACAGACAGACAGACAGACAGACAGACAGACTCACTCACTCACTCACTCACTCACTCACGGTGGTGGCAATAGTGGAAAACAACAAATGCCTTCAAAAAACATTTCTGCATTGTGACATACTATTTAATTCAGAACTGAAGAGAGACACGTCTGATAGCCGGTAAGGGGTTTACAAAGAGGTTGCCCAATGGCAAACTGTCATCTGTCCAATTAATAATATTAAGACAAGGTTAATGTTAAAATGTACTAGTATTAGGAGCTCAAAACTTAGATATTTCCTAGAATAGGTCAAGGTAATGTTCAATGGCTTTTAAAGGATACACTTGTTGATAATATCAGAATAGTAGCTGTATGATGAGTAGATTGATTATATGATCTGAATTGGAAGCCAGCTAAGCTATAAGGTGGTGTATCACACCAGTGAACCAATTCGTTTCGTATGAAGTCCAGCTAATCATTTCATATTGGTTGGCTGCCCTGTACATATTTAAATCTACTTATTGACAATTAAGTGTTGTGACCACTTTTTGTAAAGGTGACACAGAAAGTGAAAGGAAACATTTAAACTTTTAATTTCGATTCGGTAACTTACAAAACCCCCTGTTTAAATGAAATACATCTGAGGATAAAAATCATATCATGATTTTTTAAAATTAATAAATTATGTTCTGCGTCTAGAAAAGAGGGGTGCCGATTAAAGCAAAATTTTATCAAAGTGAGAGTGGATTTGTTTGGCATGCATATTTATATAATTCTCAATTAGTGCAGGGGTAGTTGTAAGCTGGTAAATCTCTTTGGTTTATTTTTATTTTATCCATAAAAGGTGATAATAATATTGAAATAGTAATATTGAATACTCATTTGCTGACATGACATAAGAGAATTATAGAGATATTGTAACTCGATGTGTTGTTTCCACAAAGTTATTGAATTAATACTCCGTAATGTCACAGTGGTTCACCCTGTACATGCTATCAATTGTTGTTGCTAGGGAATTGGGTGTTTGTTTGTTCAGCTGTCGATGGACGATGGCAAACTGATTGGCTACTGAGAAGCGACGTGTCCTATTACATGTATTGAACAGCTTCTTTTTGAAACACTATTTTCCACGAAGTCCTCTTCTTTCATTTCGTCAGTGCTTCAGATGCCGCAATTCAGCTTTGTACGGTTAACTAACCCGACTTATTTTGGCAGCCATATTTGTTTTACGCAATTCACGATTCACTTACATGGTACATTTGACGTGTACCTCAGTGCGTATATTACTATTATACAATAAGCATTGAGTGGAGAGAGATTTTAGACAATTCTTTTACATCGGTTAAAAACTAACGATAGTTCAATTTGTCTTGTTGAACAGAAATACCACAAGCAACATATCTAAATACAGTATTAGTTGTTACAAAAGTTTAAAATAACACTAGGTCATTAGGTGAACTTGATTTGCTCCAATAGGATGCTTTGTATATTCTTCAAAAATGGGCATATCATATCAATGGTTTAATACGTGGTATGACATACTGGTTGTTGAATCAAATTTGTAAGGATTTCCCTGACTTTCTATAAATAAAAACAAATAACAGTGGGATAGTACAATAGTGCAAAGTGGGCCTTTCAGCGATTGATAATAAGGTCTGAGGGGAAAATAAAATTATTGAGTTGTTTTGGGCAAACCCCATTTGTTGATATTTGTTTGCAAATCTTAATACGAAACATAATTAGATTGATTCTTTATGTTCTTTATGTAATATTCAATACAATTAAGGGGGTTAACCTTTTAGCACAACGGACTTGGGGGAGGGTCATATTTTATGCCACAGACAGAGCTTTATTATTTTCTCCGCCCATCCCCTTTTAATTATCGAAGGCTCCCTTATTCAATTTTGCCATTCTAGTCGAAATTTAAACTGAATTCTTATCATACGATGTATCCAATCATAAAAGTAAGACAAAATATATGAGCAGGTTGTGAAGTAAATTTGCATGGATTCTCTTGAATGTGTTGTTGTGTATTTTACCCTTACTCAAATAAACACTCACAACATAGAACACTTGAATTAATGTTTATTTTAAAATATAAAAAATGGAAATTGATCTTTTCTGTTGGCTAGCGATTGTCTAAATGTGCCTTTAAGAAGAAATTGTTCTATAATCTATCAGGGAAAAACCGATACGAGAAAACTACGACATTCCTATACTCGTTAATTACTACATCATATTTGTATTTCATACCTGGTGCCTTTGCGATTCAAAGTTTACATGTATAGACATATATATATATATCCATTTGGTTGATATAGTTACTTAGCTGCGTTACCTCAGTAAACACTGTGCAGAATATTGCCATTTCCGAGTCGGCAGGGTATACAGATAGAAATGTGGAAGTATGAGCTATGATTGCACAAGTTAGAACCTGATTTATAAATACAAACATAGAAAAGGTTAAAAACTTCACGATTTTCTTTAATATGGAAATTATATATCCGCAGTTAAAATAGTACATCTTTTGCCATATCTTGTATCAAATCTGGTGGAAGTTAACTTTCTTGCTCTGATCCATACGCATAAAAATGACGAAAAGAGAATCAGTGTCGCCTTTGCCCTTTCTGTATACGATAACGCAGTTATCTTGACCCAGTTAATGTGATGTTTGCTTTAAACAAAAACAATAAAAGGCACTCATGTTAAAAGTATCAACATAGCTGAGAGGTGAAATTAAAGTTTGTTTTCTTACATTTTTGTATTTCATTTTTTCCTGCGAATTTCTCAAATAGAAAAAAAAATCTACAAATTGGCAACTATGTATCGAGTATGTTTGATATATTTTTCTAGTTGGGTATATATACACATATCCAACTAGACGTTTTCTTTGAATCTTTTTGACCGGCTTAACATGTGCTTCAAAATCCACAAGACGTAGTCATCTTTTCCAGTCCCTCGTAGATAAGTCCCCTGTGTTTTCAGATTTGATATTGGAAAGATGTTAACTTCGTCGATACCAGTGGCAATCGACAGTTCAGTTTTTTTCTCTCGAATAATATCATCACTTTCTATTTTGTCAACGTGAGTCATAACTGCTAACACTGGCACACCATTTCCTGTAGGGAATGAGTAGGAAACATTATTTATACCATTTGCCAGCAGAGGAAGGAAGGAATGAACAAGCAAACAAACAAACAAACAAACAAACAAACAAACAAAAACAAAAAAAGAGACAGACAGAGACAGACAGACAGACAGAAAGACAGACAGACAAACAACGAAACAAACACGAATAAGAAACTGCATACACACATACATTCATACATACATACACACACACACACATACATACATACATACATACATACATACATACATACATACATACATACATACATACGTACGTACGTACGTATGTATGTATGTATGTACGTACCTCCATACGTACGTACGTATGTATGTATGTACGTACATACGTGCATGTATACATTGCATACATACATACATACATACGTGCAATAAATAAATAAACAAACAAACAAACAAACAAACAAAGAGAATTGCACACTACCCACTTTCAAAATGAGCACCCGTTTTTGCTGTTACTTATTTATGCCAGGGCTAAATATAAAATTGAAGATACTGTCCGAAATCTTAACGTATAACGATATTTTGACAATGTTTACCTCTTAACTTCCTTGCTTCATCAACAACAACCTTATCCAGCATATCTACTGATGCAGCTGAACCATCGTGAATAATGACAACTGCGTCGACTTTACCAGTGCTGGGTTTCTTCACATATGAAAGCCAAGCTGTGAACACGTTGTTATCTCTCCAGAAACCAGGTTCTGCATCCTTCGGAAATTTACCTTCCAGGATCCAACTGATTGTCTTCCCAGTCTTGTCCCTATTCTCTTTGCTTGAGACGTCACCTAGTCCATCTCCAGGAACATCTAGGAGATTGAAAAAATTCTTGCCGATCTGTATGAAGTGTGGTGAAATGACCATAGTTCCAGTTGTGTGTCTGTTCCAGGTATCTGTCAATGGTGTTTCGACACCAGGTATAGCCTAAAAGAAACATATAAAATACACCTTTTTTATTTCAAATTTGAAATATATAGGTACAAAACAGTCATGGAAAATGTGTTTTACAGACAGTATTGCCCATGGCAGCAGTAGCATTATTTAGTCTTATGTAAGACAGTAACTTTACGCCTGAAAATGTAACAGAGACGTTCAGCCCAAACTCGAGTGATTTTGAATTTGGCAGGAATCATCGACAAAGGGGATTATGAAAGATTAACTTACCTCTCCAATGGTATTGATAGTTGCTGATTTTCCATGACCAGGTGCACCAAAGAAAGCAATAGTTTGGCCAACACATATTTTTTCAATATCATCTGTAAATAATCAATGTTAAATGTTTCATTATCAGTGCCTTTGAAATAATGAATACACATTTATAAGGAAAGTAAATAACAATGAACAGCAATGAATTATGTTTTTTGGGGTTTTGGTTGTTGTTGTTTTATTTGTTTGTTTGTTTGTTTGTTTGTTTGTTTGTTTGTTTTGTTTTGTTTTGTTTTGTTTCGTTGGGGTTTGTCATGTGGCTGGATTGTTACGATATCATGTTGGAAATGTGAAATATTCAAGCTCAAGCCTCGCAGCTGTCAGGTTCTAGGTTTGATTGTGGCCCAGTCAACCGTACCCAGCTATTTATTTATGGACCTGGTTGGACAGAGATTTATATGTGAATGCTTCAATACACGCACCTTCAGAAATGACTGCATGTGCACCAGGTCATTTAGAGAATCTAGTGAGCGATTGTGGGTAACAGTGCTATGTACAGAAAAGCAATATATAAAAACTATCGTTATTATTACAATGAATCAGCTGTGACTCAAAGTTTCAACATGCTTACCTGTCGTTAGTGGCTCTATCTTGTGGGACTCCATTCGGAAAGAAACCAACTGATCTTTGAGTACACAGGCCGGTTCCAAAGTGTCCATTGGCTCAGACTGTGCTCCCATTTTTGCTCCCGGACGAAGCAAAACCATCGTTTTGTCTGGGTCCGCGACCTCGTTAGCGATATCTTCTCCAAGTCCAAAACGTTGAAAATCTTCTCTAATTTCATTAATTACATCAAAGACAGTGTCGTTTTCCCAGCAGACGACAGCTTGTGTCCTTCCAGCATTAGAATGCTTAACAAGGATCTTCATGGCTAGTATAAAGTAGACGAAAATTAATTCAGATTGGTTGTTGCCAATAATCTGGTAAATTGTCACAATGTAATGATGGCATTCTGTGAGGTTACACAAGTACCCAGTCCTCAACTAATTAGGACCAATGATTCCATATTCAAAGGTCATATCTGACAGTTGACAGGGCAGTCTAATCAAAAATCATACTCCATATACTTACGACGTCCTCGGGTCTTCGTTATCTCTGTTTCCACTTCAAACACAACATTATCTTGGCCAATCTCGGAGATATGGAGAAGGGGGTCCAGCGGCTTGATTTCTCCATCTTCTGAAAGTAATGAGATTTTAACCTCACTTTCGCCACATTTTAGGCTCTGGAGAACGTCCCCGGCTAGCGAATAATCCGACGCCTTCTCTCTGATAACATTCGCCAAATCACATACTTTGTCATCATTAGAAATCTTCACTTTGACTGGATTGATGGCCTTACAGTGTTTCACATAGAGTACTCGTTCTGTGTCAGACAGATGGAAAAAAGAACTGATGGTGAGAAAGTCATAATATAAATCTCTATAATTGTTGTTTACAAATCTTTTGTGAGTAATATTTATTGCCGTTTCTTAAAGTGGTTTTTGGACGAAGGCTGTACACTCGTTTATAATATTACCCATAACCTATGAGAGAGCCCATGAAACACGTTAGTCAACATTTTGAAGAGCAGTTGTCTCACTATATGTAACAGATTGGTTTTTTTTGTCAGTCATATTTTTTAGCACAACTGAAATGATTTGATTCAGTAGCGCCATAGGCATGGTGCAGTGTCTGTATGTATGTATGTATGTATGTATGTATGTCTGTCTGTCTGTCTGTCTGTCTGTCTGTCTGTCTGTCTGTCTGTCTGTCTGTCTGTCTGCCTGCCTGCCTGCCTGTTTGTTTGTTTGTTTGTTTGTTTGTTTGTTTGTTTGTTTGTTTGTTTGTTTGTTTGTTTGTTTGTTTGTTTGTTTGTTTGTTTGTTTGTTTTGTTTGTGTGTACGACTACAACTCAAAATTTGTCAGGCCGATTGCCTTGTAATTTGGTGGTGACATTATGTTTAGTGTCTAGTTTAGGGTCAAACAATCTGATTTCAGTAAAATAAACCTCCAAAACTACTGGCCAGATTACTCTGAGATTTTGTTTCAATTGAGAAAGGTCCATGACTTGGTGATTCCATCAGTGATATGCAATTTTGGGCTAAAAATATGTATTTTGGTCTGTGAATCCAAAACTACTGAGCGTATTAGGTTGAAATGTGATGTGGGTACCACTGGGTATGTGTAGATGAAGGTGTAATCACAACATGATGATCATATTAGTAATATGTAAATTAGATAAAACAATGTTAATTTTCGTCAAAAAACATATCTTAAAAACTACATGGTGAATTGGGCTGAAACTTGGTCGGGTGTTTCTGGAGGTTAATATTCTGCAGATATTCAGAACATTTATGTAAGTGGATAGATGATATCAACAATTATACCAAATACAGTGAATATATATGTAATATTGTACAATTGTTATTTTTGAAAATAACATTTTTTATCTTTACACCATATTTGGCACTTAGTATCAAAAAGTTACAAATTCCACTAAAAGTCTATGCCATTAAGCCGGACTAACCACAGGAACAGAAAACCATATTGTATTTCCTAACAACCAACCCATACCCTATTCAACCCCCGAATTGGTAGTTTATAACAATGGCTACTGGGGCGGGGAGCAAATATGTACGGTTATAATACTTGTTTTTCTAATCATTCTCAACGACATTATACACATTAACAACTGCAAACTGTGGTAGTTCCTTCTTTGAAAATACCTAAAATAAGCTGAGTAGAAACATGTGTTACAAATCAGTGTTACTTTTTTTTAAATGAATCAAATTATCAACTTACGTTGGTCGAGATGACAGTCAAATTCAACGACTTGGTCTTTCAGATCCTCTACCCCTTCGTTAAACTGAAGTTTCCTCTTTTTATCATGTGACAGACAGACAAAGAGCTCTAACGTGGACAGTTCAATGTCATTTGGTTCCAGTTTAAAACGCCGTGCTCCCGATCTTAGTTTCTCAGCCAAGGTGGCGACTTTGTCACTTCCTTGACATTCAAATGGCAATGCATTGCCCCCTCTACTTGACTGGATATACACGATAACAGTATCACTTGACATTATCCTGAAATGCAAGGGACGTCGAGTTGATATGATTAACCCGTAATCTTGGTAGGTCTGAATAAAAATGAACTAAATGAACCCGGGAATCAATCCTACATGAATATCGAACCCCAGACACTTGTGGGAGCCAACGTGAAAACGCTGCGCTGACAAGTGCTTAGTGTGGGAGGCGTATTCCATGTACTTTATGCAACCTGCAATGTGAGACTGCGCATTGATCTGACCTCGAAGTCCCTGGCACGCTTTGCTGAGAAAAAGATTAGATTTTCAATAGAAACGTCAAAATTGTCCCGCCCATTTGACTGTGTTCCATTCGTTGAATTGAACACTCGATCGATTTTCATTCTTTGCATATGTAAATATCGTCAAGTTTTCGAGTTCAACAAGTGTATCTAGTATATGCATCGCCTTAGACTCGGCTTCACCGTTTATAGGAAAACAAATTTGTTATCATTTATCAAGAGAACATTAGTATTTATCGTGTCTTAAGATGGACCATCTTCTTCTGCTATATACTAAGCTACATTCATCCCGTGATGCTGTCGACAAGCTGCAAGAAAGACTGAAACGCATATTGATAACAGAAGATAGTTACCAAATTGACATATACCAGCACAACGATATGCAACGGCGTTTCAACAACTATAGCACTGTAACTGCAATTATTGTATTGGATGGTAGACAACAACGGATTGTACTAACGCCAAGTACCCGTGACAAGTCTGTAGACTATTGGGATGAATTGCTAGAGTTCTCGAAAGGTGTCACCAAACCACGTGGTACGTTGCATTATAGATTGATATATAGTGTTCTAATTTGACCACAAGTGTGAACTATACGGACAGTGAGAGAGATAAGGTCACAGTACTGGTAATATATGCCTATTTGTGCGTT
Source organism: Glandiceps talaboti (assembly GCF_964340395.1). Classification (NCBI taxonomy): domain Eukaryota; kingdom Metazoa; phylum Hemichordata; class Enteropneusta; family Spengelidae; genus Glandiceps; species Glandiceps talaboti. The sequence goes on from NC_135561.1 coordinate 10,052,201, forward strand.
TGTCTTTCTATCTGTCTGTCTGTCTGTCTGTCTGTCTGTCTGTCTGTCTGTTTGTTTGTCTGACTATATGTCCGTCTGTTGGTTTGTTTCTACTGATTGTAAATAATTTGTACAGTACCATTACTAATTTTCATGTCCACTAATTGTGATGCTCATATTAAAAGTCAGTCGAGCTGTAACGTCACTAGCAACGTTAACATTTCTCGTTCAGGTACGAGACACATATTAACCCAGAAAGCAAATCGTTCAATCAGGTTGACTATATTTTTTCATTCAATTCCAGGCTCGGTTTTAGTTATTGTGTACGGTGATGAGAACTCGAAACGTCTTCCTGAGAAAGAGATTATTTCAAAATATTATGAAAACGTATGGAAGTACCACGATGACTTTGCTTATAACATTGCTGCTAAACGTAGATGTTTATCTCTATGGCAACAATTTAACATCACGCAGGAAACATTGCTGAAAGATTACTTCGAGGAAATCAAATTTCTTCCCAGGAATGTTAATGATGCCCACATACTTGTTCTCGGGAATGAACAGCAAACAGCACGATTCAAAGAATACATGCAGCTAAGCAAGTTACTTTTACACTGCAAACAGACAAGGACAGATGATTATACAACGGACGAATACAACACTGTGTATTATCCTGATAAATCAAAAGAAAAATACAGTTTAACCATTTACTATGAGAATAATTCGACGCCAATGAACAGAGATTTCTGCAACGACTCTTGCGATTTCAGAAGTTTATTTCAACGAAAAACAGAGAAATCATGGAGAACGGTATTCTCAAAATCAGACTTTGATGGATTAATACTATTTTGCCATTCGAATTCACATTCATGTTTGCACAAAATATACCTGAGGAACAAAGGTAAGATCATCTATTTAGAGGCAGTCTTGGAAACATCTGTCAAATGTAATCTCGAACTAGTAGGCATTGCAAAGAAGCATACTTGTACAAACAAGTGACAGTTCTCAGAGTGAAAACACGCCGTCTAGCAGGGGTTAGATTACAATAAATGAAGTCAGGAGGAAGAAGAAGAACAACAACAACAACAACAACAACAACAACACCACAAACAACAAAAACAACAATAATATCATCATCATCATCATCATCATTAACAACAACGACAACAAAATCAACAACAACAACAACAACAACAAGTCTAGAACACAAGTTCTAATACCATTGAAGGCATAATCGACACTAAAATTATCGAAGTTTTAACTCGTGTGTTTTTGAGCAAACCATCCATGGCCTGTAAAACGTACTTAGGCCTAATAAAAAAAATTATGTGGTTCCGATTACGCTCAGTTTTAGAATACGTATGGGTAGATAGATTTTTTATTTTATTTTTTTTCAGTTGTGAGTTAAGTTTTCAAAATGGCCTCTATGTTATTGGTTTCTTCCCATCACAAGTTCAGCACTTACAGATTGGAAAAACAGTTATATATGTCAGTTTCCCGTCCACTGTTTCTGGCGAGACGACACAATTTTCATGATTTTATCATTTTCTTCTCGAATATATAAAAATAATTTAGGGTCGGCAGTGAAAAACTAGGTCGGGTTGGGAAACCGGAACCAAATAATTATTTTTTAAGCTTTATCTTGTGGAATTTCCGATACCTGTACATTCTACCACTGTAGGTGTTTTCAAGATTCTACCAATGGTGACAGAAGAAGATATGGAAGATGAGAATATTAAGAATACAATTAAAGGATTTCTTCTGAAGTTAATGAAAATGGACCAACCAACCATTGATTGGTCACAGTGTACGTTGGATGGTAAAACTGGACCAGAGCTACACAAATACTACATAGCATATGCCTGTAGCATCCCAATTCATGGTGAGATATGCCTACCTTGACTTGATAATTAACAGAATGACCATTTTGCAAAATAATATTTAGTCAACATGTGTCTGTAGTAGAGTTGGTGACTTATATGATGCGCTCCTCTTATTTCAGTTACTGGACGCATACAACATTGTGATACAATTGCGAAATCCGTAGCTCCGGCAGTGGCAATGGAACCAATGTCAAGTACTTCGATATTTCATTCTATGAGAGATTGCACATCGCCATCGAGTTCCCTAAAGATTCCACCAAGTACAACAGTTAGACTCTTTCAAACTATCCATGGTACAAGTTCGACACGAAATGCAAGGATTCAAGACCGCGGTCAAATAACACAACCTGTGTCTGAGAAAGGACAAACACTGAAACCCAGTCAAAAAGACAAATCAGTGCAGACAGAGAGTTTGCCAGAAACAAATCCAGAATTGAAAGAGTTTATTAAGACAACAAATAAACAGCTACACGAGATTACCATAGTCAACAATAAACTTGAAAATGACATAGCTTCAATTCTTGTCAAATTGCAAACTTTATCTGACGAGAATACAAAACTACACACAGAAATGAATTCCAGTGTTCATCTGCTACAGAAGATTCATGAGGAAAATGTATCACGAAAGAGTGACATGAAAACTGTTCTTGAACACATCAAGTTAAAAGAGGCAAATAATGTAGATCAACAGTGTCAAGACGGTCAAACGGGAAGACAAGAAAATGAAACTTGACTGACAGGATTGAAGAGAATTAGAAACTAACCTTAAATGCAATCATGACAGACTGCTTTCAACATTCAAATGGTTTACCTTGCAATGTAGTAATAGGAGAATTGGTTGTATTTGAAAAATAAACAGCTATATTTTCAAAAACATAAGTCGAACCATATTTCCCCAGAGGGCCAAATATGTATGTATTCCTTGTAACCTGACAACATTAAGTGTATATTGATATTGATAGTTGTAGACTTGTAAACTAGCAAGTCAATCTAAGTAATAAATACATTTTTTAATATTATATCTGTGTGAAGTAATATTTCGGTCATGTATTGTAAATGGACATTAAAGGGTGTTCTGGAAAAGTAGTACGGTATGTAAAAAGATGAATGTTATTATGGGTGAAGCTTTTGGTACCATTATCTACTACATATCCTAAGAAGAGATGATGATTATGATGATGATGATGATGATGATGATGATGGTGATGGTGGTGGTGGTGGTGGTGGTGGTGGTGTTAATAATATAAACCATACCTGCTTTTCTACAATATCAATTTATTGACATTGACATTGACATTGACATGGTATTTCATTCATTCTGTCTGTCTGTCTGTCAGCGAAGGGCAATGAACTGGCAGTCAACCTAATCGATAGCAATTCCTGACATGAATGTACGCTAGTGATACGGGGAACAATGGCCACCTTGTTTTGATATTTGTATGGTCAGAAACACAAAATAGCTCCCTGTGAAATGACAGCCAGTGTAAAATGGTCTGAATGAAGGAATTATAAATTGACGTTTAGTATTAGAGTCAAGTTATACGAACACAGTGTTCCAGTTGAGTAAACCGCTGTTTGTTACACGAAATCTCACTATAGTAAGTTCTTTTATTTCAGATCGTACAGTTCACTTTACGCAACTAAAGGTATCATGTGTCAAGCAGCTATTGTCTATATTGTCGCCGGCAATAGTTGCGGCAATAGTACGGCGCTAGGGAGATGGCCTATAAACTGTGACACGGACAATACCAAATAAATCCATGCCTCGATGATAAATGTAATAATATCGATATCATGGTAACAAGATTAGGCCAAAAAAGGCATTTGTTTATGGTCAGGACAGTTTGTCTATAATGGCGTGATTTTAATTGTCAACAAACCTGTCACTAAAATCTACTATTTATGGCAGTTACTGTTCTTTTTATGTAGTAATTTAGAGCAGGTGTGTGTGGGTGGCCTTTGTTTGTTCATGGGTGGCACTGCAATTATCTTCACTGAAGTAGGCGGATCATTTCTGCATTTCTGCACAGATCTACGGACTGCATGGGGTTGGACAAACACAAACAATACCGACGCGGGGGTATTTGAGTGATGCGCGCGCTGACCAGAAACAATTCTTTTTTCTTTTTTTTGGCCTTAGGTTTTGGAGGAGGTTAGATGACGTCATCATATAATGCTACACATAGTTATACGACATTTTCGTGACCAGAACGATCTACCACTAGTACCCCTGTCCCAAACCTGTACGCGAATGTACGTGTGTCGCCATAGAATACCTAAAATGTGTCTTCGTAGAATGTTCCCCAAAAATCATAATCATTTGCTAACTGGACACATTTGAATTACACACACGTGTTCTTTTGTCACTTTTTCGAATTGCAATCAATTATATTACTTTTGTTAAGGTTTTATATTTTCGACCCGTTGCTACCATCCATTGCATATTTGGGTCAATAATTAATAAGTGATATCCACCAACCCTACCAGCTATGATGATGTAGATGCTGCACATCACCAGTAACACGCACCTCTCTCTTCCTTTGCAATACAAAATGCCATAGATAGGACGCCAATCCAAATTTTAAACTATTCTCACATTCGGTAGGAACTAATTCAACAACATAACGTTTTAGTATTAATCCACACATCAACTCTCAAATGAGACAGTTTAATTAAAATTTATTTCATAAGAAAATTAGGAGTATGTGCATAACATAATAGAGTGCACTTTGAATTCAAAATACTTTTACTTTCAATTCAGTAATCAAAAGGCGAAAACTGGATGATCTCAACAAACCTCAATTCAAAAATATTTTAATAAAAACAGCTTTTGATCTGTGCACAGATCATCAACAAGTCAGCTGTGATGTAGGTAAAAATACGAGATATGAAAAAAATGTAAATTTATCTTATACACTGAATTCAAGAATACAATTTACAGTACTTTTACTCCTCGTTATAAATGCACACACTATACGTACTTGGAGACGTGTACGTTCTGACGTCACATGGTACTAATAAAAGTAGGGCCTGGCGTAAATGTCGTATTTTATTTCATATTGAGAGTTATGATCTTATGTCACATAAATTATGACATTTATGTAGTTACAAAACATTTTATGTATTTCATGTAAAACACGTTACTATTCCATAGGGATAGGTGAGATACTTCCATTTCACAAAATTAAGGGGACATCAAATACAAGGAAGGCATTTGAAAATGTTGAATAAACCATGCTAGTACCATAATCGTTGCTATTGACTGAAAAAAGAGTGTATACCAACTAATTTGTGATCACATTTCTCCTGTACATACAACAATGTAATATATTATACAAACAGTGAGTGAAATCATTTCACCGCATGATCTATGTGGATGTTTTGTGTTCAGCAAATGTTTTACAACTCTACGAGCATACTTAGGTGGTGGTGGTGGTGAAAACAATTAGCAACATAGAGGAAGTCCTCATTTAGCTTCATTCTCCTGAGTTCCCTCGGGTTCGTGTACATTTTCAGGTGCTCTGTCTTCTTCTCGTTTAACGTAAGAGTTTGTTACATCTGCAGACTGAAAAAAAAAAGATCTATGATTATAGCATCTATGATTTGTTACCGATTTGTGCCAGTATATCATTGGCTTCAAAAGTGTTTAAAACAAGTTTGATGATCCAAATCCCTTTACAAAAGGCTCACATTTCACTTCGACAAAATATTATGCACACACAGTACACACATTCAAAAACACATGCATATGTAGTGTCAACTTGCATTCTCTCTCTCTCTCTCTCTCTCTCTCTCTCTCTCTCTCTCTCTCTCTCTCTCTCTCTCTCTCTCTCTCTCTCACACACACACACACACACACACACACACACGAATTTTACATTTACTACTGTTTTCTTTTTGAATTTTTGAATGAATTCCTCTACCTTTTCATCTTTATCGTCCGTTGCATCTAGTAAAAAAAGAATATTAGATTGCATAATAAATTTATTTTGATAAAGTGATAATGAAATTACGTTTGATATTAACATTGGGCACATTGAGTCACTATATTAAAGGAAATTGGACTTGATGGATAACTAATAAATGCACGTCCAATTTTGATGACAGCAAGAAGGAGCCACTAAAAGGGTAATTAGAGGATAAAATAAATCCTTCAACCCCCTAAGCCAATATATGCATTGATCTCGCGACACATGTTGTATGGCAGTGATGGTCATGGTTGTATTTGACAAGGTAATAGAATGAGCACTTACAGTTGTGCTATTCAAAGTGGAAATAGCAGTGGAAATGATAGATTAGTTTCATATCAACATATATACTAGGACTAAAGGTAGCAGAGCAAGAACTAGCACTAGTACTAGCATCAATAGTATTCAGTTGTTTCGATCCTCTGATATCCCATGTGGTAAATACATTCATATGAACTGATTTAATCTTAGTACCTCCTACGAGGGCATCCTTGTTGTTAACGGTGGGATTTTCTGAAGTATCTCCTACGGGTGTATCGTCCTCGATAACAGCATTTTCTGTAAATCAAAAGTATACCTAAGACAATAAAATGAGTTTGTTACCATGTTTTAACAATCCACAAATGTCAGTAGTTCAAGGTGTCTAAGAAAATACGCGAAACTGTTTGAGTATGAATTTTAAAAATACATTCGTATATTTCAAACGATTAATTTTAACAGGCTATAACTATTTGAAATCAAATTGGTCTACATTCATTAAACTTCGAAACCTATTATACAACTTGTGGTCTCTTAATTTGTCCCCCCTCCCCCACCCTCGTCCTCCCTCCCCACCCTCGAACCGAAATGGGCCCTTTATCGTTTTAAGCATATATGATATTACCTGGAAAGAGAAAACCGCCATGGCAAAGATACATGGTGTATAGTTTAGTCATCCAATCTATATCATGTGCTTGTTCTGTTAAAATGGTTGATCTTTCTTCAAAAGTCGGGCTTTCTTCAAATGCTGAGAGTCGTTTGAAATCTTCCTCCTTCATGAAGCTCAAAATCGTTTTTAACATTCGCTTAGACACTTCATCATGTACATTAGATAGTGTACTGACGTTCAGAATCAACGGGTAAACATCGCAATCGATAGAAATCCCACCCTTTTCTATAATGAAAATGAAAGGAGAAAGTATTATTATTGTTCCATTAGCTGATATTTACAACAAATATGGCCGTCGTATTGTCTGTAAAAGCGCCCTATATAGTTGGTGCCTTGTAGTATGTCGTAAAAGTCTGTACTTTACAGTAATACTTAATAGAGTAGGAAATAATCAGAAAACTACCTAACTATTTGTAGCACGGCCAAGCGCCTAGAATATAGAGTTGGAATGTCAATCACTGTGCTGTATTTATGTATACTATTAAAATGTCGTATAATTTCAACGAGCTATTCATTTGGAATGTCCACCAAGCATTTTTAATATTAGAGTAGCATTATACATTACTGGTGAAAATATCGTTTGGTACCACTTGTTGGTACCAATCCCCTTATCTACCTCGAGAATACATTAGTATGAGTACGAAACAAGATCGCAAGGATTATGTAGAGTTGAAAGAAATACAAATTTGACTATTACATTTTCAAATCAATGCCTAAAAACTTACATGGATTTACCTTATTTTGAAAAGAGAGAGACTTATTTGGCTTACCAAGACAACGTTGCAAATTACTTCCAACGAGATGTCGTTCGTCTGATATTTCGGTGAAACATTTGACACAGTCGTGACAAAGTACAATAACCCTGTCAATAGTTGGAACAACATATCGAAAAGGGTACAGTAAAATGTTCGAGGCTGTCTCTGTCGTTTTGTTATAAATCATTCTCAGATAATAAAAATTTTCCGGCGGAGGCTTCTCAGTTGTATTTTTGTCACATTGCCTTGCATCTTCGAAAAAACATTGGGTACACAGACTCAGTTGTTTTTGTGATACCGATGTCGATTCAGAGGAACAGCGGCACTGATAGGCAACTATCTTTTCTTTGTTACATATTTGAATGGGAAGACCATCATCAGTTTTAGCGCAATACAATGTTACGGATACATGCTCTCCTGTGTTAAAGTGTGGATGATATAGTTCCTTAATATCCCAATTATGTCCAAAGGTATTTGGCCTATCCCGCATATGAAGGAATGCATGGCTTTTAAGTATCTTTTCAAAGATTTTTAATTGCGGTTCGTCTCCGATTACTAGTACATTGCAAGGTTTATCAATAGTAGATGGAAACAATGCTAGTTCATAGAAGTATCTTGACATTGCGAGCTTCTGGCGTTCACTGAAATCTTCCCACAGCGAGAAACATCGATCGTTTAAAATTGGATGTGGAGCACTTTCGTCGTTGAACTGAAAACATAGTTTCCATTCGCCCGCTATTATTTCGTCTTTGGGAAGGTTTTTAGACTTTTCATCGCCATATATAATGATAATAATAGACCCTGCAAATGAACGTACAGAAAGAAATATTACTACATATCTTAACTGTGTGTAGGCAAGATTGACATTGTCGAAAACAGTTTATAATCTTCTAAGGGTCCAAGTATAACGTTGTGTCGTCCCAACGTAGTAGGTCTTCTCTTCAAAGCCGTGTGTCACTTTAAACTATTGACATTGAGTATTAATATCGCAATCTGAAAATATGATACAAAGCAAAAACCAACCAACAAACAAACAAACAAACAACAAAGCAAAACATGTACAATCGATATAACCCCTCAAATAAACGATATTTGCAAATCGAAGAGTTCAATATCAACTACCTTTTGGTCTAATGATAACCTGAACAAGAAACAACACTAACGACCCTTTATTTCATATGCCTTTTTGGAAAGAATACATTTTGGCAGGACGAGGGAAATATTGATTAACTTGGCGTAAATTAGATCATGTCTTATCTCCATGTATGAGACTTACTCATGTCTTAGAGTATTAGTGATAGTTAAAATACAGATCCAAGCCTATTTAGTAGTTTTAACAGGACACTTTTGGGGTAACCGTCTGATGTGTTTTGTCTGGAGAGTAATATATATATATATATATATATATATATATATATATATATATATATATATATATATATATATATATATATATATATATATATATATATATATATATATGTTGAGGGTAGAAGAAAATCAAGTCAGGTTTTTCGTCTCTACAAGCCTGTTTCGTGAGTAAATCACTCGTCAGGAGATGTTGATGTACTCCGCTCTGCGTGCAGACGTATCGAGCACTGTACTACGGATAAATCTTACCGCTGACTTCCTATATATATATATATATATATATATATATATATATATATATATATATATATATATATATATATATATATATATATATATATATATATATATATATATATATATATATCTGTCATCAGACAATTCATTTGCAGTATTGTTGTGTGTTTAATCCAAGGTTGGTGTTAACTTTTCGTATCTATGTTAAGTTTAGCACTCTCAACCCAAACAGTGACAATGATATTGCTCGCGACAAGAGTTTGGTCAGAAGTACCAGCCGCACTAAATAAGATATAAAACATCGTTATCACCTCCTCTGGTAAGATGTAATTATTAGACGCACCTTTTGGTTTTGTTACCTTCTCTGCTAGGTGTTTTAGCTCATCCCAGTGGTCAACGGCTGGATCAGCTCGAGTAGGTGTAACTAGAACACGGGTTTGCCTTGCATCGATGGCGACAACAGCTGTAACAGTACTAGTGTCAAACTCATCAACGATTTCAGGATCATCTCCATACAGACATTTATCGATAGTCATCGTCTTATTGTCGATCCTCTCATTGAACATTTTACAAAGTTTACTCATAATTTCTTCTTGAGCTTTGCCAAATGATTGAAGTTTCGCGTAAACCTTTATTGCTTGTTTTAATCCTAGGGAGACAATTAAGAAAACACTGATGATGAAGATTGTGTTTACTACAGACAAAACTATAATCATATTCTCATATCATGTCTAATTTCATTCATTGACAGTAGTCAACAATAATGGTTTCACTCAGGCAAGTGCATTGTACATGTTCATACCCATGGAATAACTCATATTATGGTGCAGGAATTCACATTTTAGAACTGTCGGTTGTTTCTTGTAGGAAGTCATACTGAAACGTGTAATGACATTCACATATCCAAAGATGGTTGTCCTTTCCAGCGTTTAGTATGTAAAAACATAGTTGGAAAAACATAGGCAAGAACGTAAACATATATAAGCTGTGTGTGCTTTATTTATTCACTCCGTTTTATATTGGTAGCTCAGATATACAAATGTATTTATAACTCAGTCCATTCAATATACTGAGTAATTGCACACAACACACTTAGAGCAATCAATCGGACTACGTAAATGGTGTCCGATGCTGGCTTGACATCTCGGCTATTCATTTACAATTTAACGAATAGTTACCTGGTCTTTCTGGTTGTCTTGCTTCAGCCATTATTTTGTCAGATATGCTGGGATTTTACTGAAAAAGTCCAACTCGATCGAATGTAGCAAACACTAATGCGTCATTCCTTTGTTAAAATAGCTGATGACCTAGGTGGGTCACATGATCTACTTCTAAAACGTCACATGGGTGTTACAATTGTTTACGATATTTTGTGACGCATGCATTATTTGACTTTAATTTAAGGATTTAATTTTTGAGATTTTGAGATCTAAATTGTTCATATGGGTTTGTATACATTCTTTACAAAATATATTATGCAAATGTAAAAAAAAATGTTATCATGGCGTTCTCCAAAAAAACTGGCCAGTACGTATAAAGGCATAAAGGTCATTACAATTGACAGGTATAAATTACTCATTAAACACAATGGTTTACATCAAAGTGCGTAAACATAACGTCTACCGTTCTAAACCACATTGAGGTCATCTTTCACTTTAAAATTCCACGAAGTCAAATTGCGTTGGTCTTCTTCGAAGTGTGTTGCACAGCAACATAATGAAATATGAAAGTAAAAGAACGGCAACAGAGCTGCTGAGCTGCTCGGTTCCATAGTTGTATTTTGAGCGTTGGCGACTTGAGGAAATAGGTTTTTATTGCTTTTTTCATAGTTTGCTTTCCTGTTTTTTGTTAACTGTCATTATCACAACACGTCGAAATAAAACAAATTAAAGCATGTCAAAATAACATGATTTCTGTCGATTGTTCATTATAATTTTGGATTGAATCTGTCACCTGTTATTACACACTGTGAATTGAAATGCTAGCAATGCTAATATTGCTATTCCACTTCCATGGCAGAGTTACAAAATTCAACTTTGTACGAGGGTGAGGACGTCGCAAATTGATTTGCGCATGAGTAGAGGCAGTTCTTTGTTGTGTCGAGGGTTTTCTAACACTCCTCTTTGTTGATCAGTTCCAGGCTTAAGAAGCGTCTTTGTATATATGTGAATTGATTCATTCTCGCAAAAGCAATGAGTGGGAAAGTTATAGTTAACGTCAGGTACGCTGAAGGTAACCAGATGCCAATTACCTGTGAAGATACGGATACCATCCTCAATTTAGCAAACCTTATAAAACACAACGCCAACCTGTTTGGCCTGAATAGTGACGACATCAAGCTGCATGACGTATGTCTGCATGTAATTGACAAATCTGGCAAAAAGACAAAATTGGAGCTCGTCGATCATATTTCAAAAATCAGCCGGGGTTGCACGGTCGAATTTAGAACCCAACCGGACGATTGTGAGTATATGAATAATCTTCATTGATCTTATAATTGTTTGCTGTATTTTTTTTATTTTCATTTCAATAGACGTATTTCACGGTGGCTGGTCAAAGTCAGTCTGAAACAAAATAGAACAGAACACACCGACAATTTAAAATTTCATTGACACAACATACATTGATTATCTAGGATGAAATATTTGTTGTCAGGGATTCTCAGAAGTCACCATCTTATGAGTACGTTAAAACATGTTTTAATGAGTTTATCACTATAACTCATTCAGACAATATTTGTTAAGCCCCCAACGTATGACAACAGTGAATAATGTCCGTCCGCCTGTACGTACGTCTCTATGTTTGACGATATGATAGACAACCATTTACCAATTGCAGTCACACACTGTATTCTGAGTTTTGTGAACTTGGCAATATACTGGCTATAATTGCCGTGAATATGAACAATGGGCGTTTCAAAATGAAATACATGCTTGCTTTAAAATAATAAATAAAACGAACAGTAACTGTCATAAATAGTATATTGCGTTGACAGGTCTGTTGAGGATAAAGAAATTGCATCTTCGCTCCATCCCACTTTAACAAAGTGTCCTCTCCAGAAACATTTTTAATGGCATCACAATCAGTGCACTCTTAGCATTTAAAAATTTCAATCTAATAATTTAAGAAAACTACTATTTTACAGTGTTCGAGATACCTGTTCGATATTTACAGTCTGTCAACCCAATATGGTTGCCATGCAGGAAGAACAACACTGTTGCAGACCTAGCCCACTACATCCAAGAAAATATCGACTCATTTCATCTCTCAGCAGAAGTTTCTGAAGAAGCTCAGCGCAGGGGCAGTGAAATAGTGATACTGCAGACGAAGGGTGGAGAAACAAAACAAGTTAATCCTCTGCTCAGTGTACAGGACTTGGCCAATGATAAAACTCTGGCTTTTAAAATAAACTCTGGCAGTAAGCCTATAAATCCAGGTATGCTGACTTGACCTGAATTAATCTAAGAAAATGAACTATTTCCTGATTCAATTCAACAGTAACTCTTGTATGCAAAATTAATAATCGTGATTACTTTTTATAGCATTATTTAAATATGAGATGAATAATCCACTATGCGCAACGATGATCTCTGTTCTATATCAATTAAACTGTTGACAATTTGTGTTTGTTTAAAACATATACACCGCGTCAATTAATGTAGGATGAATAATAAACGCAACATGTAAGTAAATGTAACTTGTTCGCTTAAATGTAGAAACGGGATTGAAGTTATTATCAATGTATGGATTTAATTTGCGTTAAGAGAAACAAAAAAGGGAATTTTCAGGTGTGTTTTCACTTTTTTACAAAGTTAAATAGTGTATCAAGTATGACGTTATTAACAGATTTGTAATCAGTAAATAGCATTTATATTCTTGCTGTACACTCAGTGGCTGCTCTTTCATGTCAAATTCAACCCCAGAATCACATATTCGCTTTTTAATGAGATTGTCATTACATGTTCGCTTTTCAATTACATGTCCGTATTCAGTAAAACTATTTGCATATCTCTACTATCTTATAATTTCTCTATATCTCGATATTTCCTTATATTGGTCTATTCTAAAACTGTTTTCTTTCAACTTAGGTCTGGAATTTCTGGTGAGATACGAGACATCTTTGCAGCCTCTCAGATTTCGTTGCACTGATGAAGAAAACGTAGCAGAACTGATCTCACAAATTCGAAAGAGAATGGGAGAGTTTCGCCTGGCTGATGAAGATGCTGAGCAAGCTAAACAACGGACTACTGAAATTGTTCTTAGAACAGTGGCATCCAAATCAGGTGACAAAAGTAAAGTTCTAGATCCTTGCGAAGACCTTGTGAAAGTAAAAACGAAAAAGTTGGAATTTTCGTTTCAGTCATTAGCAATGAGAACAGTGACTTTAGGTGAGTTTCTTATTTCCAATGGGTTCCATATTTGTTTACAATAATTATTTTAAGTTTGCCGATTATGTTACGAATTATGCGAATTAATGTGATTCACTGTCTTGCATGGTCATGTCATTGATCTGTGGTAGTGGTAGTGGTGGTAGTGGTGATGGTGGTGGTGGTGGTGGTGGTGGTACTTGTGCTGGTAAAGGTGATAGTAATAGTGGTGGTGGTGGTGGTGGTGGTGGTGATTGTGGTCGTGCTTGTGATGGTTATAGTAATATTGGTTTTGGTGGTGGTGGTAATTTGGATCATGGTAATGATGGTACTTAATTGTCCTAGTCATAGTGGTGGTGGTGGTGGTGGTGGTGGTGGTTATCAAGGTAATTGTACTTTTGATGGTGATTATAATGGTGGTGGTGGTGGTGGTTGTTTTGGTAATTGTGGTCATGGTAATGATGGTACTCTAATGGTGGTGGCGGCACTACTAGTGGTAACGGTGTTGGTGGTGGCAGCACTAGTAGCGGTGATGGTGTTGGTGGTGGCAGCGCTATTAGTGGTGGCGGTGATGGTAGTGGTGGTGGCAGCGCTACTAATGATGGTGCTGGTACTGGCGTCGTTGGTGATAATGGTTATGGGGTGATGCTATCGATGGTCTTCGTTTATTATAGATAATGCACCATGATGTTGATTTTGATAATATCATTTTCGTGTGCAGTTGATGTAAGTTAATTTCGTACAAATGTATGTAGTGTATATCTCTACAGTACAACATTGTTTCAATTGCTCTTGCATTGCATTTACAGAGTAGAATCTTATTTCCCATCTAGTACAATCAAAAGAACTTCAAAAAGAACTTCAACAATAAACAATTTTTTAAAAATTAATTTTTATGTCCCCTTTCATCCAAAACGCTTCAAAAAACTGAGTACATTTCAACTATACGGGAGAATTAATGTATGTAACCTATTTATAATCATGTGTAATTTACATATTTATCAATCCTGTATTCACTGAAATAGTCTGTAAATCCTTAATATACTGTATATTTTTGGTCACAATCATTGTGGTTTTATTTCGTCTGTAGATGACATCGAAGCAAAGTGTGTGAATCAAAACATAGCATTTATTAGCATGCCAGGACATGGGAAATCGTCCAGTATCAACACCATTATCAAAGTTAGTGATCCACTTTCATTCATTCAACTGACATTCTGTCTGAAGCACTTTGATTATTAATTAGAACATTACAGACATTCACAAATTTAACCCCTTCTATCACTTTTGCATGGATTTCATGATTATGGAATTTACAACGTTGAAGATTTTACTGGGTTGTATTTGCAACATGCAACTTTCATAAGCAACTGGCTAAAATGCACACATTATCATATTTTTGTTTGTTTGATATCAAATGTTGTATTTAGCCCTAAAACAGATATATTATGTACTATGTAGGCATTGACACGGCTACATCACCCCTTAGCTTCAACATGGAGTGGCGCTGCTACGGGCACTGCAGTAATATCGCCATATAGTTTTGATTTGCATGGGAAGAAGTTCCGATGTGTGGACGTTCCTGGTGCAACCCTTGCAGAATGTCAGTCGAAAGATGATAAAGAGCATACCAAGTTGAAGAAAGTGTTAGGATCTGTTGTAGATGGAGAGGTTCCTGCACATGAGCCACTGAACTACTGGGCTTGGTATTCACCAGCATCCATGTTCAAGTACTCCTTTAAGAAACGATGCGGGCCTATACATGCCATAGTATATGTACATAAAGGCGTAGCACAGCCTGATAAGCTTGGATCTGTTGTAATACAGGTTGCTCAAAAGAGAGGTAATTTTTATGTTTTTAATGTGTATAGTTGATACCACGTGGAGACACGGTCAACGATATCACGAGTCTATTTATCTGCTTGCCTGCCTGCCTGTCCATGTATGTATGTATGTATGTATGTATGTATGTATGTATGTATGTATGTATGTATGTATGTATGTGCGTGCATATATGTATGTATGTGCGTGCATGTGTGCGTTCGTAGGTAGGTAGGTAAGTGTCTCAATCACTCTGTGTAATGCTTCGTTGGTGTAGTTAAACTCTTGTGATTCACTATCAAAAGTTTTACAGTAATTTTAACAAATTCAAATTATTTATTCTCTTGCAGGCCGTGGAATTCCAGTATTTGGTCTCGTCACACACATCGACAAGATGACAGAAGAAGCCATAGAAAAGTCAGTTGATGATATTTCAATCGCGTATGGCATAGATAAGGCACGCGTATTCAGAATCGCAAATCTGGATCACCAGCAAGGTGAAAGCAGGGCATCTATGACGGCAGAGAGTAAAGATACTGCCAACTACGTTCAACAATCTCTCCTAGCGATTCTGTCAGCTGCAGAAAATTATATGACAGGAGGAATAGTTACAGTGAAATAAAAGTTGTATTCTATATCATTGGGAATGGTATGAACAAAACAGAATAGGGTGGCAAAGTCAGAATGAAATAAGACCAGTACTTAAAATCAGTGGGTTTGAACAAAATGTTTGAGAGGAAAATAGTTGGATCATTTGAAAAGCCATAATACGGTTAACATGTATTTCGTGATCATGTGTAAATATTCAAGTGCAACCTATACAATAATTATCCAATCCAATCCATATGCTTGCAATTAGCTTTAGGAGAGGTCTATATGGTGCACATTGTCAAGCCAGTCCTGACAAACCGCTTGTTACAAGTTGTCTGAATATGGCCTACATCTACTTTTCGGCCAACTTTGGAACGAATCGCATATTGTCTACATTTCCAGTAAATGTACAAAGGTTTATTTCCAGTAAATGTTTGAATAAGCAATAACAAATAAATGGTACTCAATCTTTTCATCTGAATAGTTTAGGGTGCATCAGAATCCAGTCTCATGGGTCATATTTGACGGTCTACTTTTTATTCTAGAATACACTATATTGTTTTTATCGGCAAGACAAAATCGTCAATTTGTATTATTTTGAACTAAATACACAATGTATACATGAGGGAACATTTATATGCTGCCTAATTAATACTACGACGTATACTCGTTCATTATTATATTTGTCCGACCAGCCTGGCCTTCTCAATAAAAACCTCAAGCAACTGCTTTGTTGATTGTTTACATACCTGGTCGATTAATGATTTGGTTAGTTGACCGGTTGGTTGGTTGGTTGGTTGGTTGGTTGATTGATTGATTGATTAGTTGATTGATTGCATAAGTTGGTAGGCTGGTTGTTAGTTGGTTAGTTGAGTGTTTGATTGATTGATAGTGTTTGTTTGTTTGTTTGTCTGTCTGACTGACTGACTGTCTGATTGGTTGGTTGGTTGGTTGGTTGGTTGATTGATTGATTGATTGATTGATTGATTGATTGATTGATTTATTTATTGATTATTAAATCAATAGTTTTTTTGATGACTGGTTAATTGATTTGATTGTTTATTTGATTGATATAAATCAGTGATTTTATTGGACGTGTGGCCGCTTTCATATTAGGATGAGAGAGAGAGAGTGTGTGTGTATGTGTGTGCGTGCGTGCGTGCGTGCGTGTGTGTTTCTGTTCATTCATCACTACCAGTTGAAATTTGACTTGGGTTTCCCACTCCACGAAATTGCTTTGAGCAATTTTCGAGTGTCACAGGGGTTATCAATCAGATCGTATTACCCGATTCAACAACAGGTTAGGCACGCCAGTGTAGGCGTGTACAAATGATATATTGTTCATAAACCAAACATACTGTGATGAAAAATATATCAATATATAAACCCTGGGTAATTCGTTGTCAGATGTCGTCATGTGTCCCCGGCTAAACATACTATGAAGGGGCTGAAAAAACAGTAGTGCGTCCGAGACGAGAGGCAACGGTCAATCTAGTTAGTCATCTGTATACAAAGTGTCTATTTTTTTCAGAATGGCGTCCGATAGAGTAAAGATATTTGTACGTTGTGCTATTAACAGTATGTTTGACTCCATCGCATTTTCGTGTAAAACTACTGATACTGTTGCTGATCTTGCTGACCAATTCAAAGTACATTCAAGTGTGTTTGGAGTCATGGCTGACGCTATCAAAAAGGAGTGCTTTGAAATATTCCAATATAGAATGTCAGACAGCGAAAAGGTAGTTTTGAAGTGGAGTGATCGAGTGTGTGACCTCGAGAGGTCAATAGTCGAAGTTAGACACAGAGACAGAACAGGTGAGCATCGAGTGTTTAAACAATGCGTTGGTGCAATTAAGAGCAGTTGCAACACCTTATCTTTCCTACAGGAAGCGAGCTAACACTCAGTACAGTTTACCCAAGCAAAGTTTCCACGCTTGGAAATCGTTAGTGACATAAACCCGAAGGCACGGTTGATATTGAAAAGTTGAATTATAGTATTGCTAAATTAATAACATTATTGTTCTTTACATTAATGTTACCCATTATATAATATATATTAAACACAGTCATTTGGGATTTAATTACACCACAAACTGTCCGCATGCATTGCACATTGCTAGTGTATCTTACCCAAATATTAAGACTTCTTCGATATATAGCTGTGACTTAGAGCAGCTTCACTGGCTCCTCTCGTGTACCTAATCCATAGCCCACCTCTTTTAATTTGATTACAGATACACCTTGTTCACGTCGTTACACCACGGCCGTCTGGACATTAATCACAATGATCGTGGCAATGATACATGCCTTATTAATGATTGTTCGAGGGGAATTCTACATTTTCCTGTACCACTCACGCAGCAAAGGAAACTCACTTCCAATTAAATGCTATGTAAGTGACACGGTCTACGACTTGGCTCGGAGAATAAAAAACAAAGCGACTCTGTTTTGTCTCCGTGAAGAAGACATATCCCTAAACGACATACACATCTACAATATGGACTGTCAAGGAAAGAAGAGGAGGTTGGAATTCAATGAATACATTCTTGAAACCGATTGTAGTGTAGTTGCTTTTGAGACTGCAGGTAAAAATCTTAGTTTTTTACTTTCTCTTTCTGTCTGTCTGTCTGTCTGTCTGTCTGTCTGTCTATCTCTGTCTGTCTGTCTGTCTGTCTCTCTGTCTCTCTCTCTCTCTCTCTCTCTCTCTCTCTCTCTCTCTCTCTCTCTCTCTCTCTCTCTCTCTCTCTCTCTCTCTCCTTCGCTGTGTCCGATTCTTTTACTGTACCATTCAATTTTTGTACAACATGAATATTTTAACACATCAAACTTTTTAAAATTAAAATTCCAATCGTAAAAGCCAGCGTGAACACATCCAAAACTATAAAAAAAATAAAAAATAAAAAAAATAAAAACACTGTGTAGAGCCCTCCATTATTCCGACGATACAACCCATTTACTCAACAATTCTACGAACTGGTATTTTATAAACTGTCACTTTCGGTTCTACATTGTGACGGTATGTGCTTTTTGAAGAACGAAAGTTGAAGTCATTTCAAATAGCTATAGTTTCTTTTTCTGCTTGAAAGAACGTATCCGGAGATTCTGGTTTACCACCCTATCTTTTTTGTTCTAAAAGTGTCAGGTATTACCAGTAATTTTGTTTAATATGTTTCAGTTTTCGACATTGAAGTACATGACGTAATATCCTCTGAACACGTCCATGTACGATGTAAAGATAATGATAGTCTCCACACTGTCATCAGCAGAGTAAAGGACAAATGTGTTGTTGGCGAGCATGGACGCGCCTCCCGTTCTGTCGACGTGTCTACAAATGAATTCGAACTAGAACTAATTCTCCTTAAACGTTCAACAATATCCACCAACAAATATGTACTTATTCAGTCGGTAGCAGACATACCAAAGAATGGACAAGACAAGATATTCTTCCATCTCAGGACTGTCAATATCCAGACCTGTCAGTCATTGCAATGTAAGTATATGATGGGGCTTTGGGGCACACGGTGATTACTCTTACTGCAGTGTATCACTTGGCTATCGGTATTTTGCGTTGTTATTTAAACGC
Organism: Glandiceps talaboti; assembly: GCF_964340395.1. Classification (NCBI taxonomy): domain Eukaryota; kingdom Metazoa; phylum Hemichordata; class Enteropneusta; family Spengelidae; genus Glandiceps; species Glandiceps talaboti. The sequence goes on from NC_135561.1 coordinate 10,071,684, forward strand.
ATACCTAGCACACATCACTAAACGTGTACGTGAAACTTATGAAGTTTTGTTAACATTTGTTTGATATATGATGTGGAAGTAAAGGAAACTATTCCGGATCTTACATGAGGTTGTTACTAGTTTTTACTGGCTTTAGATATATCGTTAATGAAGATTGATTTTTTTTTTACTTTGTCCTTACAGATACTCTGATTGATGTTAGTCACGTCTCGTCAGGTCGAATTGTCCAAATGCTGTTCTCAGATAAGGATTCAATTCTAGACGTAGTGGAGAGAATCAGAGCAAGGCTAGACGACTTTCACCTTTCATCACGTGACCTGGAAAGCATCAACACATTGGGAAACGAGATTACAGTATTCAATAGGGGTAGAGGTAGAGGTAGTCTGCTGGAATATACCCAGTTGATAGAAAGAGTTGAAGACCAGAAACTCTATTTCAACGTCAGTACCAAGACCATGAGAGTCACTACAATATAGGTATGTAGAGTATAGTGATACGTTTTTCATATGTATATATTTACTAGTTTACCGATTGTGCTCTACAACCTTTACCTCTAGTACTGACATATAGCTGCACAACAGCTCTTCATAAACCCACGTCATCCTGGTAAGGATGATGCAGTCGTCTGTAGTTTGTTGAAGCATAATGAGATTATAACATTTACATAACCAACTTAGTCCTATCAGGTCTACAATTATACACCAAGGATGACCGAAACTCAGTCGTGGTTCAAATATTGCTCAATGACCTTGGTCATTGAACAGCAGCAGTGAGGCTAAAATCTAAGATTACAGGCTGCCTCCACAACATGAAATTACCATCATTCTTGGTATAGTTGAATTAAATGTAGTTACTTTGGACAAGAACTAACTTATATATACGTTCATCTTATCTTATATATATATATCATCTTATTATAAAGTCAAAGCTGGAAATGTAGTTTAAGAGGATTGTGAATTACGAGTATCTCTACTCCTGTTTGTCCACAGCTGACGTCACCAGTAAACTCGACGGTCAGAGGATAGCATTCTTTGGGGCACCAGGTCACGGAAAATCTTCCACAATAAATTCAATCGTAACAGTAAGTACCTGTTGTGCACGTTTTTAAAAATTTGTTTGGTCTATGTTTTTTTCTGTGAAACTACTTCTGTGAACCTAAAAGTTAATTATGTAGCTATACGTAGACTTTTGGATGTATCTGGTTCGAATTTGAACGAATCAGCAGTATACGGTGTTTCTTTGGTATTCCTAGCACCTCCGCGAGTTGGCAAATAACTGTGCTGTCACCAATCAACGTAGTGCAAACATAAATTATTTGTTTGGTACCACCCCAGGGATCACTTGAACCTATGGCAATTACTTAGAATGTCCAACATATAGCTAGGGTGAACGTGAAGGGACCACCGGGGCCAACAATGTGAAATGGCCAAAGGTCAGGCCCATGGTATTGTTGACAATATATATTCTCAGTTAATGTCGGATATTTACCAGACACTTCCACCAACCTATGCCAATATAAGTTATTTCCTGCTACCCTATAGTGTGCCTTGTCTGCGACTTTGCTTGTCAGCTGCTTAGAAATCGTAAATGTTGTCAAAACAGTGATATTGTTGACAGTAATTGTCACACCATTGATATTTCCTTCACTCATTACTAGGCCCTCTCAGGTGTGTACCAACCTCTTGCACAGACCTGGCAAGGTGCTGCAACCGGTACTGCAGTTATCAGTACGTATGACATCAAACTTTTGGACAAAACATTTACCTGCATCGACGTACCAGGGAAAGGCTTACAACAACTAACGTCTAAGGGCTCCTCTGGCCACAGCAGCAGTGTGATTGGTTGGATTCTAGATGGGAAATTCCCGAAAGACCAAAAACTGGACTACTGGTCGTTGTCATCATTACGATCAATATCTACGTACATAGCAAGTCCAAAAACTGGTCGTATACAAGTCGTACTGATTGTACACAAAGGAACAGCCACTTTTGATAAATTATGCAATGCTGTCATCCACGAAGCTAGGAATAGAGGTTAGCTTTCTGTATTAATGATCAAGGTATAATAGGTCCAATCCATCAAATCTTGAATCTAGTTTTAATAGAATTCAAGTGATGAATTATCAACTTTGGCAGCTGTATACGTAGTTGCACAACATCAAACGTCCAAAAACCTGAAGTTTAGTTACTCTATAGTACTGTCATCATACTTTGTGTTGACATTAGCAAGGATTTTTTTTACAATTTACCACAATTAAAAATGCTTCAAATTGAATTATACTGTTACAGTATTCAAATATGCTAAAACAACCATTTGTATATCTGTGCGATGAACGGAAAACGCTGACTTCTTTCTTTCATGCCAGTAATTGTTAAACTAAAACGTATTTATTTTTATTCCAGGTATACCAATATTTGTCATCATTACACACATTGATGGCATGGATAACACCGAAGTTCAAAACGCTGTCACAGCCATTTCGACAGGCAATGACATTTCCAGAGGGAGAATTTTCACGATAGCTAACTACGGCTATGGAGATGATGAGACGATCGACGATTCGAGAAAACACTATATCATGTCTTTTCTCTTGAAGATATTCACACAAAAATAAAAACTGGAAGAATTTATATCACAATAGTGTTGATGATATTTGGTGTGGTTTTATAGTTGATAACAAACCAAAATGAATTTAATGATTTGTTGACATATCAGAGCAGGATACGCCTATACAAACATCCAAGGGAAGCATTGAAGTGACAGGAAATCTAATCAAATTGATGGTTTACATTTCACTGCTAAGTTTATAACCTTTAACATTTCGGCACACCTTTCAAAACCCTGGCAGTAGAATTACAATCTTTGTATTACTATTCATATAAGGACAATTTCGGCTTGTAAGCAATTAACAAGGTCACATGACATTGCTGGATGCATAAAATTAATCGTTTATATGACATTGAAAATATCTTTTTTGAGAAAATATGAATGTATAAATAAAATGACTGTAATTCGTTCAATCGATCACTGACTCAGTTGGCTTTAACTGAGGCTAACGTTAGTGTTTGAGTGGGTGAAAGAGCAAGAGAGAGAGAGAGAGAGAGAGAGAGAGAGAGAGAGAGAGAGAGAGAGAGAGAGAGAGAGAGACTGTGTAGTGACTGACTAATCGCGACAGACGGAGAAAGAGAGACACACAGAGAGAGATATACAGAGAGAGAGAAAGGTCAATGGAAATTGTCAGATATTTAAGATACTATGTTGTAAGTATAACCAAGTGTTATTTCGTGTATCGCAACTAAAACATATTTTATCGTATAACAAACTCTGATTAGGCACAACAATATGAAATGATAACATGAGCCACGGTTCACACTATTTAACACCTGCCAACAGTACCGCTTTTAATGTACCAGTGAGCAACTTAGCTCCCACTAATACCTACTCTTAGTCCCTGGTATACATTGACAGAGAATGAATGGAGAGATCGGTGGCCTATACAAGCAAACGAGAACTCTGACCTATTTGCGATAAAAGACTGTTTGTGTCTGTTATTAGGCATCGTCGTTTCATCGTGTACCACAGAAAGGTCAACGCATTGTCAAAGATAATATGCAATTTGTCCTGGTAGTTTGAAAGATATTTGTTAAGTGACTGTTTTGGGAATTACTCATTTGTTTGAGTTTTTGTTTGTTTGTTTGTTTGTTTGTTTGTTTGTTTGTTTATTTATTTATTTGTGTGTATGTATGTATGTATGTATGTCTGTCTGTCTTTCTGTCTGTCTGTCTGTCTTTCTGTCTGTTTGTTTGTTTATTTGTTTGTTTATTTATTTATTTGTGTTTGTGTTTTTGTTTGTGATTGTTTCTTTGTGTGTTTGTTCGTTCGTTTGTTTGTTTGTTTGTTAGTTTACTTATTTGATTAACTAAAAACTACACAAATTAATCATTTTTTTACTGTAACATGTTCATCTTGTTATCATATTTATCATTATTTTTCTCTATTAATAGTTGGCAGTGCATTTCTAATTTCAAATCACAACACACTCCTTCAATTCGATGTAATGAAAAAACATGTTTAGAAACAAAATAGTTGTTTAACCCTCCACTGTCTATGCATAAACTAAGTTTTACTTCAAGTTGGCGGACATTGTTTCCTTTTCGTTTTTTTAACAACCATAAAATATATATTGCAAAGTCTAGAGCAAAATCGAGATGTCTCTAAAGTATTCTTCTTTAACAATGTATCAATAGAATGACATATGAGGAAGGTAATTTTACCCCTGTGACGTTTGACCAATAGAACTTTGTCACGTGGTACGTGTCAATGTATTTGCCAAGCTTCGTCGTTTTACCTGGGGTGTGTTTACGCGTATATGTTGTCTTTCTAGGCAGGGTACGAGTGCTCACAATGGCGTTACAACACAGACTATTGGTGTTCACCAAATTGCAATCTTATCAAACTGCTGGCGAAGAAGTAACCAATTTAATCAGAAATACCCTATGTGAAGGTAGTAATGTCGTAGTCGAAACGTTTCGCGCAAACAGGGGTCAGGGAAACGGGCAGCATTTCCTTTCAACGTCCGCTATAGTCGTGATAGACGCCAGGCAAACCCGTTCACTAATAACACCAGAGAGACGAGACGCCAACGTTGATCACTGGGATGAACTGGTTATGCTTACAGAGAAGGTGACCAAACCAAAAGGTAATGTATCATTCGTCTGTTTGTTTGGAGGCCAGCTATTTATGGGTTGAACTATTCAAGGTTGAAGTCAAGGGTAGATGTACAGTACTCGGGAAGCGAGGTATAGCTTCAGTCGTCCGTGAAAACAGTACGACTTGTAAGACTTGTACGCTATGGTGTTATTGTTACTGGTTGTTATTTCAGTTGGTGTTACACACATGCCCTGTTATTTTTTCACAATGATTATTCAGTATAATTTAATTTTACATATTTGTTGCGACGTTCTTTAGTCTATTCCACAAAAATCATTCATCTTATAGTTGTCTCATAAAAGAGTTGCAGTTGAGTAATTTTTAGACAGAGTCGCTAGGGAAGAAAAACAGCCACAGCTGTGCAACAACAAGTTAGAGTGAATAGTTGCAAACGGTAATTCATATCATTCTATCTTGTATTATTTAATGACTGCATTTTCCATATGAAAAATTCCACCTGGCGATATCATAGAGAATTATGGGCATTCATAAATGTTACAAGTTACAAGAATAATGAATTTAAAATACACATTTCTTGTTGTGTTTGATAACAGGTTCAATATTAGTGGTTATTTACGGAGATGAATGGTCTAAAGACCTTGGCGATCAGTCCTTAATTTCAAGCCGATGGATGAGGATATGGGAATATAACGACACAACAGCATTCCGCCTTGCTAATCAAAAAAGGTGTTTTAGCTTGTGGACATATTTCACTACCAAACAGGCACAGCAAATCAAAGATTACATTACCAATGAAGTGCCATCTTACGTAGAACTAGAAAGGTTGCTGAAAATCGACGGAGGGTGGACTCCTCGTTCCGGACTTCTGCCAACGTATGTGACAGAACTACTGCCTCGTTCCATACTCGTGGTTGGGAACAACGCAAGCTTCGAAACATTAGACAAGTACTTGCAAATAAATCCATTTACGGTTTATGACAAACAACATTATGTCAACGACAATGTACAACTTCGAATATATCACCAACAGTTACAGGAACGGCCTAGGTTTGGTTTCAAAACTTTATCCTCCTGGGGTTTCAACCACCGAATTCTACGAGTTTACAACGTAGCCATTACACCTACTCGATATTGTGAGGGTCTCACTGATGATACAAAACAGATGTCTGCGTTACTTGACGACATCACGAGATACAGACTTCCTAGTATGACCAAACATGTCTGGAACGACTCCCGCGCTTTGCTGAAGTCTGTAGCGACACCGATATTGAAAACTGCTGCCTACGTCGGTGTATCTCCACTGTCATTTGACGAAGGCCTGCTGTATGCACACTGTACAAAATGTTATGAAAACCTTGCACGTCAGACAGAACTACCCACAAACATATTTGGTAAGTATTACATGTATGTATGTATGTATGTATACAAACAAAGTCAACGGCATCTTAAGTGGTTTAAATTTAACAAGTCAACAATTTTGACGTTCATTTTCGGTTCAATTGTGATATCAACAAAAATCAGGACTAAAAATAATACAAAGACCATTTGGAAACCAATGGAAAACATGAACTACACACTCACACATGAAAAAAATATAATAAAATAAAATAAAAAATCTACCTACCCCACCTATTCTAAAATTGAGGGTAATCGGAACCACATAATTGTTTTATTAAGCCTTAGTACAAGGTAATCATTGTTGATCTGGGGGTGCATGTCTCTTCTCCATTTTTTTCACATCATGTCATGTTCCTCATCACTGTTATCAATCGTACAGGTATTAAAAGCAACGTCAGTTTAAAAAGGTCCATTACGTTTGGGTTGTTAATTTGAAAGATTAATTGTAACGCGCTTTTAATTTTTCTGTCCTAACCATATAGGAAATTATGCTCACTATATCAACAAAGTTATAGTTTTATCAGTTGGAAACGAGTTGAAGTCACCGAAAAGAATCACGGGGAAAGTGATCAGCAGGCAAAAAGTTCAGGAAGAGAGCTTACGAAAGAAGTCCAGAAGTCAGTTGGAAAATAAGGCTGTAGAGGGAGGGTACTATGATGAAACTGATGGAAAATCCCAGACATTGTATCAACAACTGCACAAGAAAATACTACCGCGGGCTAAAGAGCACGACCGCCGTTCCTTATGTACTGATTTTATGGAATTTATTTTCCTACTATGTTTATATTTGTTTGCGTTAATTCTGATATACTCGATAGCGGCATTCCGTCTAACGAAAATGGTCTGTCGTTCATTCATCCCAAAATCAAAATGAAAACTTATAGTGCCAATCTCCTCCTGATCTAAGTATACTCGGACGTTGCTCTCGCTGATTTGTTCTGACAGTGGTCCAATGGTTCAGCATACCACAGGGTATCAATCAGTAGACAGAATGTCGTTTCGATGAATGAATTATAATATTTTCCAATTTTTTAAAATGTATGTTGACGACACATTTTGTATAATATGACTCTTGAAATACTAAACTGTTGAGCAAGAGGTGTTATCTTCGTTAATTCGGTAATTAACAAAACCAAACTACCCGTTTGCTGCTATTGAATGAATGTTCATAAACTTTGGGTTCATACTTAATAATGAAATTTCAACTCACAGAGTCAAAAACAATCTTTGAAGCGAATCCCAATAACCCATGGCAGTATACCCCTGTCAATGATGACGAGACGTCAGCAGAAATGTGAGATTCGCTTCCAAGAATTGTGAGTAGACATTTCCATTAGTATCCGTTTACTCACTTAGTTGCAACGTTTTAATTGTTAAAGATTATGTATGCTAATTGCATATTACCATGCAGTAGCTCAATTTGACACACACATGTGACGCTGGTTGTTTGGTCGACTATGGTCACTTTAGGTGTCTTCACATTTTTCATATTTCAATATACGTCCATAGTTATTTCCATTATAATTATAACGGGAGAAATACACATGGACGGTCAATCAATTAATTAATTGGACATGAAGATATATTATCAAGAAGCAATTTAAAATAATTTGTGCCTCTAGTAAGTTTGAGTGCTTTGAATCATCCTTGGAAGGTCGCCCACATGCATATGTAAATGTTACTTCGTGTGTTAACTGTCTGTTCACAGGCAACCAAAGGAGCAAACTAACGACTAACACTGTTGTCAAAGGCGCGATTTATACTGAGTGTCCTAAAACAGACTAAGACCAATTTTTAAATTGAAAACACTCATTCCATTCTAGTTTGTCTACAAGAAACAAATAAAGAATTACCTTTGGAAAATAAAAAAAAAATAAAGGTGAAACTTGAGTCGGTGTGAATTATTTTTTAAGCGTTAATGAACTTGAATCATTTGTCCTGTTCATACGTAGCCATCACACTTTATTAGAGGAGTTTACAGAATATGGCATGCCGTGGAGGCGTTCCTGTACATACACGTATCCAAAATCCCTTGGCCCAAACAATCCCAATCTCTTTCTGAGGTAGATCTTTGGATTTGTTTTCACGCCAGGGTGAATGCAAGTCTCGATACGCTTGACATGGAATTATCAATAAGTGACTTGAAACACAATGGGGGCAAGGCCCTCTAAATGTCATTACCCTCTACAACAGCCTGTCGGATACGGCTTTTGTCTAGACTAGTTTGCGTTTAGTTCTTACTTCATGTGTTTGAATCGAGGAGTAATACTAATTGCTGATTTTAGGTGCACAATTGGCCAGTTTTATAATTCAATGTGAAACAAAGAAGGTATAAGTGTAAATGTCACAGGTCGGTCAAAGTTACCTTTACCACAAAGTCTGTATACAGTTGTCTGATCGAGCTAGGCTTATTCGGCGTTGTATTAAAACCACTATATTCTAGTACGACTGCATAACCCCTGGCAGTTGCATGACCTCTGTATAATTAACATATGTTGACCTGGAATGTTTATAGAGCAGAGAGTTGAAAATAAGGTTAACCATTGAATATACTATCTGCATAGAAAACAGCAGTAGCTCAGTATCAGGATTCATTCACATGAATTGAACAAGGTCAACATGCTGCTTCAATCATTGAACATTTTGGTAAAAGTTATTGTGTTCTAGATTAGACAAGGCTAATATATAAGCTTAAAATGTTTTCTGTTTAAATGGTTTCTTCAATCTAAATCTCAATTTTGGCCATAATTGGATCTATACTTTAATGTTATTGTATTATGCCTGTTTGTCATTTTCTGAAAAGTGCACTATTAATGTATGTATGTATGTATGTATGTATGTATGTATGTATGTATGTATGTAAGTACATATGTATGTATGTCCCCATGTATGTATGTATGTATGTATGTATGTATGTATGTGTGTATGTATGTATGTATGTATGTATGTATGCATGTATGTATGTATGTATGTATGTATGTATGACGTATGTATGTATGTATGTATGTATGTATGTATGTATGTATGTATGTATGTATGTATACGTACGTACGTACGTGTGTGTGTGTGTGTGTATGTATGTGAATGTGAGCGTGTATATTTGTGTATGTATCCACGAATGTATATATGCACATGTATGTGTGTCTGTCTTTGATGAAGTGAATGGTTTCAGTATTTAGACGTCTTCAAAAGTTACAATATCAAGCAATTAAACGATTTCACAATGTCGATGTTTCTGGCGGAGTTTCCACTGTCGATGTTTTTAGTGATATTTTACCACCTTAGTTTCGCCTATCCATGCTTTTGTCTATACTTGTCTACATACAAAATAAGAAAAGAAAATGGTTTACAAATAAATCGTCAGTTGTCGAGAAAAAAGTCATGAAGATTCTACAAATACCCAATGCTTTCAGATAAAGCATGATAGAAAAATTGAAAGAAACATTCCTCATATATCGTATACATACTCATAAACGTCCATGATAAATGCAGTTCAACATACGATATGAAGACCCTCATTCTGAATTTACATATTATTTTACAGAAAAGTATAATGGATAAATTCTGTTTGCGACAGACGTGTATTAGTGCTACAGTGTTATCTCCAACGAGGTGCATCGACCTTTCCAACATGTGATATGTAATCACGTGATATGTTCATTGTTCCGAGTAAAGCATGCATCAAAGTGCAGGAGGAACAGCACTGCTCAACATGGCCGTCCAACATAGACTACTCGTGTTCACAAAACTCGAGTCTTTTCACACGGCAGGCGAGGAAGTGACGAAGTTGCTGAAAGATATATTAGACACTGAAACGGGCGAAGGTAGCGATGTCGTTGTTGAAAGGTATGATCATAAAAAAGGCAATGACACGGGACGTGGTTTCAGTTCAACGTCTGTAGTTGTCGTGATAGATGCTAGACAAACTCGTACACTCATAACACCAGAGAGGCGAGACCCCAATGTTGATCACTGGAACGAACTGGCGATGTTGACGTCGGATGTTACTAAGCCAAAAGGTAATGTTGAATCAATTATAAAATTATCATTACATTTTTAGATTTTAATGCGACACGACTGCAAAAAAATAGGCAATTTTCGAACTAAACTCTTTATTAACGATGAATTTGAGGCATCGAATTTCTAGTATGACTATATATGGGTATAATTTTTATGATAGATAACTTGATTTGCTGTAAGCAATATCTATACTCAATTGACAATGACCTGAACTGAAAGAACAGTCTATAGTACTTTCACTTTGTATCATATTGTCGATCACACATGGTGGTTTAGCATTAAAAGTGAGCTAGTCTTTTATACCAAGCCATGGCATTCTTTGTATAAACCTTTCATATGTTTACAGACTCCATTTCAGTGGTTTACACACTGTTCTTCCAATGGAACCTGTTGCAAGATTACATGCACAGCAAAACAGACAAAAAGGGACAAACTAGCACAACAAGTTACAGAGCCACAGACTGAGTATACTTTTAACCAAACATCCAATTACATTACCAGACTACATTCGTGCAGGAACCCTTGTAACAAAAACACAGTTTATAATTTATAACACCAGTCATATATATTAAAGATTTATATATTGATTTTCAGGTTCAATATTGTTGGTTATTTATGGAGACGATGGGCATCTCGATGACCAATCTTTAATTTCACCTCAGTGGCTCAGAATTTGGAAATTTAACGACACAACAGCTTTCACGCTCGCTCAGAATGGAAGATGTCTCAGTATATCGAGAAATTTCAATAGGAGGCAATCGGAACATATCAAACAGTACTTTAGAGTGACTATGCATTTGAACTTGGAATTGGAAAGTTTACTAAATAGGTGTGATATTGCGAAAGCGTCGAAATATATCAGGAACCTCACCCCTCGATCTTTGCTTGTTGTCGGAGACGATGAAAACTTGGACGCATTCAAGCAGTACCTGCAACTGAATCCATTAATGGCTTGTGATAAACAAAAGAACATCGGTGATAAAATCGACGTTCAGGTCTATAAAGAGAATGATATATCGGTTGCATTGCAGGGAAAGGCCGCTGAGATATTAAAGAACCGTTACTTGTCCGTGTATACCGTGAACGTCACATCAATCAAATATTGTGATGGTGAGGGCGTAGATTCTCAAGAAATGGCAACAAAACTTGACGGTATAACACGATACCGGCTTCCAAACATCGCCAAACCAATTTTGGATGTGATTTTACTTTTACCATTCGCTAATAGCATATTGAGTATTATGGCTAAATTTGGTGTATTAAATATGTTAGCCCATATTGGTTACTGGCCACTGTCGTATGATGCTGTGGTACTGTATCCTCATTGTAATGATTGTCGTGACATCCTAACAGATCCAGGGAAGCGGAATATCAGCATACTGGGTATGTATTACTATTTATATACTAACGCATAGCCAGGCCTATCCCTAGCACCTGCAGTCACCGATCGGAATATGGCTTGTACACAATAACTCCATACCGCTCTGTTGATTAAATTCCATTACGTGTCGTCAAACTTTTGTATAATAATAGTTGTGTTTATTGGTATTACTTTCTGCTGTGTTGCTGTAACGGCACAATTACAAGATGTTGTACTGTTGTTGGTGTAAAATGCACTGTTGAACGCACGAAGGTATGTGTACATTGTGGTTGCTAAATTTGAAATTTCCACTTTGATACTATTGTTGTTAAATGTTGACTAGTTGACATTAATGCCACGTTGTTTATTTCCTCTTAATCCAGACAACATTGTCATCAAATCCAATGAAATGGTGGTTCCATTCGCTGGAATAGAGCGTCAATCATCTCGAGAAATTGAAGGAAAAGAAGCCAGTGGAAAAGCTCTGTCTCAAAGAGTCCATCGACGAGGTCAATCAAAAACTGATTTAGAAAGTAAAACAAGTGAAGGAAGGGACGAGCAACATGATGTCGATGAGCCAGGTAACGAGCAAACTGTCAATAGACAAACATCCACTTGTATGCTGTTGTCAGCGTTACTTGCAATTATCATGAACTTCATTATATTACCAATTTGTAAATTAGTTACCAATGTCTTAGTATACATTGTAGTCATATGCCAATCACTAATCATGATTCTACCAATTATCAAATATGAAATTCAGAAGGTGTGTCGTAACTTTACCATAGCGGATATAACCTCACAACTAGGTTTGGTTTTGATGACTGTCATTAGCTACCTGTTTAAGATTCTACAACAGGTATGCAAGAGTGTGGCGACTTTCATTGCAAATATTCTTAAGAAAAAGCATAAGAATGAAATCTAATTAGATTGATGTGCTTGTCACCTTTGAAGCTCTTTCGCCTCGGTTGTACTTTCGTATATTCATTTCAGTCTGACCAGAAACTATTATAGTTGGCAAGTTATCTTCAAACGAAAGTGAAAGTAAATGTTATTTTATTTTATTTTTTAGGGAAATTATTTCTAAGTATATTCTTTAAAATCTCTATCTGAGATTGTTTGTCTATTCCGTCAACTCTGATTAAAACTGATCAATTGCTGAGTGATCAATATTGTAACAAGTTGGAGTTAGCTTTAATGAATTTCTTTTAATTTATTTCTATCTTCCCTGCAATGGATTAACCATAAATGTAAAATGAGAAATGCTGTAGGTCAGATTTGAATAAAGTCTTGAAAAATATCAGAAGCCTTTTAGTCGTGTATTTTAGTTGTTTTCAGAATGTGATTTAGAAGTGACGAGACGCTATTATATTTATCTGCCATAATGATTAAAATCTGACAAGACTGAAAACAAAATGGCCGCTCTGTCGTTGTTTGGTCAGACTACAGCACGATATGCATAGTGTACTCGGTTGTTTACGAAACTTAGATTAAAGGTCGGTGTATTGTGGTTGAAGCTAAAAGATCACGTCATCATAAATTCTGTGTACAGATGTTCACGTGACTCAGTAACAGAGTTCTATTTATAGTCACTGACTCATCCTAGGAAACTTTTATTAAACTGTTTCAGATTTCATGTGTGTTTCAGGATGATAAAACACATCGATATCCGGGAGGTGCAATTATTTTTATTCATTAGAAAGTATACAATTATGTCCCTAAGTTGAAATATTGATTTCCCAGAATTGCGACTAATATGATTATATCGTATATTATAACAATTGGCAAGAATTCAAGGTTTCATGTGTGGATAACACCAGAATTCTGAACAGGTGTGCTAAAACAATGGAGTCATATCTTCATTGTTGGCGGAATACAGACAATCATTCTGCTGCTAAAATGCTGAAAGGCCTGTTGACCTTCCACCCCCATATTTACCCTGCGTATCTCAGATTAGGTCTCAAAGCAACAACTGGTGATAAATAATGGTCAAACCTCAGCCTCAGGGGTCAAAGATCAGTTATTTCTATGGTAACTACAGGGTTGACATCGTCAAGTTGTGATTTGGTCAATCGTTGGTGGCACTACACAAAATTCTTCCCGTGGGATTCACACTGAACGAATCAGTTGTTAATCATTTTGAAGCAAGATCTTTAATTTATGACAGCAAAGATTAAAACAGCTGTCTGGGGAATAACATAAATCATATATTTGTTTATCAATCATCATTCAAGCGTCATCTTCAACCCATTTGATTTACGTAGTATAGTCTGTCCATACAGTTCAGTTTTCTGGTTGAGCGATTCTTATTCTCTGTATGAAGGCAGCTGAAATTAAGTATAGGTATGCATCCTCTCATATGTAGGTATAATTGACATGTACTGACGCGAAGGGCTAAAAGTAAAGACTCTAGATGGTTGCGAAATATACTATGCTATCGCTTTCGTAATAGCAAGACCTCGTTCCTGAACTGCATGATAAAAGATCAACATAGAGTTAAAGCCATTGAAAAGTTTCATTTAGTAATTAGCTTTATAATTGTCCACCGTGTTCAAATAAGCAAATAAGCATAAGTTTCTTGGTGTGTTTATTTCATCTTAACATTCAACGAGATCCATATCACCCTTGCTTATTTTTTTGTGTTGTTTGTTCATCATTTGTAGACGTCAGCTCTCAAGTACAAAGTAAACGACCTTTGACTCGCTTGTCATCCTACGACATCACCCGTGTAGTAATGTGCTAACACTATGCATACATTGTTTAGACATTCGCAGTCATGGTAACCATGGCCAGATGCCCGTCAACGACTACGGAAACAAACAGGTCTACATTTAATGCTAGTATATTTAGATGTGTTGTTCAGACAGGTAAATTGTCAAGGTGAACCCTCCCCCTTTGAATATATGGCTCTTTTTAGTGGTATCCACTTTCACTAACGTTAAAGAGAAACGTACAACGTTTTCGTTTGACAACGAAGACAACTTTCGTAAAGCTGATTTTTTACATAAGGGTTATGAAGATAACAATAACAAAAACAACGGTGATTAAAATTACGCTTATTGAGATATATTTCAATTTGCTTGGAACGATGCAGTCAATAACGTCACTGTCTTCTACTAGGTTCTTGTTGATGTATCCTGGAGTTGGGCATATGCACCAGGTATAGAATTTCAACAAAGCGTCCATGGGCATTTGGCTCAAAACTGATGCTAGTTCACTAGACTTTGCCATACTGTTGTATCTGTTTGCTAACATCATGGTGGCCTGGTGGATGTTGGTTTCCAAACCATCTGCGCCTCGTATAGATATAAATTGATGCACATTCTCAGGTCGACACGAGGTGCCTATAGTGTCTGGAATATAACAAACAGAGTTACGAGAAATGGTTGACTAACTGGCTAAATAGATGACTGGACAAGTGGCTGGCTGGCTGTATTGATGAATGGAGGGAGGGAGGGACGGATGGCTGGCTGGATGGATGGATGGATGGGTGAATGGGTTAATGGATGGCTCGATGGATAGATGTATAGTATGAAATGTAATTTATGTGTAATATATCATATGTTCATGTGTGTCAATGTATACGCAAGGATGGAGGATTAAGTGGGCGGATTGATTGATTGATTGATTGGTTGGTTGGTTGGTTGGTTGGTTGGTTGGTTGGTTGATTGATTGATTGATTGATTGATTGATTGATTGATTGATTGATTGATTGATTTCGAGTCCAAAGATCAGTAATGACAGATTCAATCGTTGAACAAATAAGTCAATCGATATCTCTTTAGGTATTGTATATATGGGACTGTACATTACCTAGAGTTTTAAGCACAGACATCTTGATCTGTTCAGCCTCGTTTTCGTAGAGTAGAAAGCACTTTTTACAGTGACACAATAGTATAACTCTGTGAATTGGTGGTAGTAAGGTGTAAGTGGAAAGTTCCCTCAGATACTTCTGAAACTCAAATTCAAAATTGGATAAATCAAACTGTTCGCATATCTGTAAGTCTGAATTACAGATATAATATAGCCTGATTGATCTCGTTGGATTTGTACTTCCGGTTCTCAAGTAAAGAAAATGACAGTATTCTTCCACTCTGTAATTTTCATAATCATAACTTCTATATTGTACGAGGAAAGGGTGTTCCTTCATATATTGTCTATATACATCGTGGTCTTTGTTTCCAAACACAATAATATTTAAGCCACGCTTGGTGAATGGTAGCAGGTGTGCGTTACTTAGATAATCGCGAAATTTGTTGTGTTGTCGTTCATTGAACTTGTCAAATATCGTGAAACATCTACCATTCTTTACGAGAACTCTTAGAAGGTCTTTATTCTTCCAAATATCAAACCATTCAGCTGCCAAGAGGCTATTATCCTTGATGCATTTAGACAGCTTATCACCATATATAACCAGTAGAAATGATCCTGAAATTAAGTTCAAAATAAAAGAAATGTAAAAATTAAACCACCTCGTGTCCATATGCACTATGCAGTAACAATTGTCTCAGTTATTTTTCACACGGTCAATAAAGAACTAACAGTGACGTCATATAATCAACAGTCATACTTTCCAGGTCTTTGAAGTACATGTATCATAATTGACCACGTATAATTCTTCACGTTGTATATTGATTTGTAACATAACATGACATAACATGACATAACATAACATAACATAACATTAACGTGACTTGACGTGACATAATATAATAGGTTACATGTGTACGTACGTACGTGCGTATGTATGTATGTATGTATGTATGTATGTATGTATGTATGTATGTATGTATGTGCGTGTCCGTCTGTCTCTCTGTCTCTCCGGCTGTCTCAGTTTCTCTCTGTCTATGTCTGTCTGGTTATGTGTGTCTGTCTGTATGTTTGCCTTTGTATGTATGTATGTATGTATGTATGTATGTATTTTTATTTTTTTATTTCCAAGTATACTGTATTTACGTGTACATTTACAGAGCCTGCTTTAGATACCTGCTGGGTTTGTGTGTTGTTGCAGAATTTCAACATCGCCCCATTCTATACTGATATCAGATCGATGGATATACTTTGAAGCATCAATTACGATGATAACTGTTGTGGTGACGAATTGGTTTGGTTTGTTGGAACAGTCTTCAAAAGTCTCAATGACGACACTACTGTCGTCCATTATATTCTTTAACTGATTTTTCACCTCCTTTGCTGCATTGACAGAAGCGTCAGAATGCGGAAAAATAATTATCCTGTTTGTTTGAGCCATATGTATAAAGAGACAGTCTGTAGTAGAGAACACAGAGGTCAGGGTTCATTATTCAGAGAGGGCGTGGTGAAACTGTCCAGAAGAGTCACATGCATTCGAGCAGAGTTAAATGTTTGTGTTTTGTGTGAAAAGGCAGCTCAACATAACTCGATTATAGTTTTATAAAAAGTCACCATACTGTACTAAGCCAAAAGCATTCGTAAAAATATTCGTGTTTTGGTTTAAATAACTAATAACAGTGCACAAAAGGTCAATGATCAAAAATCTTCTCTAACTCAGTCCATAATCCCAATGAATTTCAGTCAACATATAATTAATGTAAATGACTCTGACTGGCCGGCCATAGCTGCTGGGACCAACAACAGTTCAGTACGCGTACATGTACATACCGACTGTCGTGAAAAACTGCCATTGATCAAAACAATGTCATCGGTCACAGTGAGTGGACATGAAATAGATGACACTTACCTGAAATTCAGGGTCATGGAATGATTTGAAGTAATAATAGTTGTGATGTTGACCAACAGATAATTTATGGAGGTTCAGAACTGTTTAAAATTGTTGACCTTTGACACCTGTTGTTATCTACTGTACATCACAGTGACCAAACGTTTAAACAAAAAAGTACACTATATATAGTCAATACGTCATCGGTGATAACAGAACAGGTGATAGGCCTGTTGACATCCCTTCAGCATGTTTGGTTAAATAGTAATTAATTTTACATCTGTTCTAGTCGTGTAGTCGCCCCTTTGAACATGTTTTAGAATATTTCAAATACAATATTTATCTTTTTCAATATTCTAATGTTGTTACAGTGATATTCGTGAGATGGAATGAAATGTAAAACAAAGGATATGAACAGGGAGATACAGACAGTGCTTGATTTTGTAGAATACAAATAAAATAAATATAGTTCAAAAACTTTCACCATTCTATTTATGAATCGTCTCAAGCTATCTAACACCATTGATGACTCATATGTTCAAGTCTATATATCATGTTGTTAAATTAAACCTTACGAAATACGGTGTCAGTTGACAAAATAGAAAGTATATCAAATAGTGACTTTGTGGAAAGAGAGATCAATAACATTTTTCTTTATAAACAACGAACACATAGACCTATATCACGCCACCTAACTCTTAGATTAACCACACATTCTTTCGTTTCGAATTCTACGAAATTGCACATTGTGTTTATTGGTAGAATTGGCCTGGATTGAACAAATAAACATGGTCAGATACCTATACAACTACAACGATTGTGACGTCAGTAGTGTTTATGGTAACTATAGGAATGGGATAATCTCCAGAATTCTAATGCATTCTAATAATATTTATAGAAATATGCTAATCTAATGTACAGCACACTTTTTTCGACAACATAGTTTTAATTTCGATTCACTGATAGTTAAGTATGTTGGCGTGGGGGTGCTATCAAACAAGATAAAAAAGTCACTTTGTGAAAATTATATCATTGCTGTACTCAATTTTCGATATATTTCAAGTATTCTGAAATTTCATCAAAACAGCACTGTAATGTTCTTATGGTACAAATAATAATTTTACATAATAAATAAAAAACAAACAACCCTCATCCGGTAATGAATCGTCTGATCATTCGCACGTTGTCAATGATCATTTACTTACTTAAGCCCATGCTGTTGCTAAATTACATCTTAATTCTCGTTGACAAAATGAAAAAGGTATCTAAATGTTTAACTTCGTGCAAAAGTAAATAAAAAAAATTCTTATTCATATAACGAACACTTACTCACAACTATATCGCGCCTCCTAATACTTAGCATGATACATGTGGATTCGCAATATATTCGAACTTTCGTTTTTTATTAAACAAAATTCCTCATTGTGATGATGTTGTATAAATACAATATTTGACTTGATTTGCTGAAATGTCTGATTGTAGGAAAGCTTTCAGTAAACTTGAAATATACCGAGACTTGTGGCAACGATATAATTTGTAAAGAGTAGGTTTGTATCCAAAGCCATTTTATCTAAATAATTAGACAAAACTTCCTTACATTAGCTCTGACAATTCGTAAACAATCAATATTCTGACTAATTTATCTTGTTTACTAATTGCAGGGACATTGTCTTTTGCCACAAATAAGGCTGACTTTATGTACTTGAGTATCTGTTTCTTATCGTTACGACAGGGGTTAATGACATTTTGAGGTTATAACGCGGGCATCTTACGAGGAGAACTATGTACGTATACAGTGACGTTAGAATCAAACGGTACCTATTGGAAATAAGCCAGATTTCACTGTCTATAAGTACGTAAACACAGCCAATACAATGGGAGAGTTGTATTATTTCGTTGAAATCAGTCTGTCTAGGCACCAATTGTCACAAAATATTCCTTTGTCAAATCTCTTTGTTTCATTTTAGCTGCTGTGGCCAGTTAACCTTTTTCAATAGGCAAGGGTAGATAAACTACTGGAGAGTAATGACCCCATATGTACGTATATAGTGATGTTAGAGTCAAAAGGTAGCTGTTGGAAATAAGCCAGATTTCACAGTCTGTAAGAACGTAAACAAGGCCAATACAATGGGAGAGTTGTATTATTTCGTTGAAATCAATCTGTCTAGGCACCGATTGTCAAGTAAAATTCCTTTGTCAAATCTCATGGTTTCATTTTACCTGCTGTGGCAGTTAATGTATTCTTCAATAGGCAGAGGACAACTTCGTGGAGACACGGGTAGATAAACTATTGCAGAGTAATGCCCACAAAATAAGAAAAGAAAATGGCTTACAAATAAACCGTCTGTTGTCGAGAACAAACTCATCAAGTTTCTACAAATATCCAATGCTTTCAGATAAAGCGTGATAAAAAATTGTCATGCTCACTAAGAAACATTCCCCATATATCGTATACATAATAATAAATGTCCATAATAAATGCAGTTCAATATACGATATGAAGACCCTCATTCTGAATTTACATATTATTTTACAGAAAAGTATAATGTATAATTTCTTTTATACCAAGCCAGGGGCATATTTTATATAAATCTTTCATATGTTTACAGACTCCATTTCAGTGGTTTACACACTGTTCTTCCAATGGAACCTGTTGGAAGATTATGTGGCACTGCATAGAAAAAATAAAACAAAATGGGACAAACTAGCACAAAAAGTTACAGAGCCACAGTGTACTTAACAAACATCCAGACTACATTCGTGCAGAAACCTTTGTAACAAAAACACAGTTAACTAATTTAAATTTATAACACGAAAATTTATATATTGATTTTCGGGTTCAATATTGTTCGTTATTTATGGAGACGATGGGCATCTCGATGAGCAATCTTTAATTTCACCTCAGTGGCTCAGAATTTGGGAATTTAACGACACAACAGCTTTCAGGCTCGCTCAGAATGGAAGATGTCTCAGTATATCGAGAAATTTCAATAGGAGGCAATCGGAACATATAAAAAAGTACTTTAGAGTGACTATGCCTTTGAACTTGGAATTTGAAAGTTTACTAAATAGTTGTGATATTGCGATAGTGTCGAAATATATCAGGAACCTCACCCCTCGATCAATGCTTGTTGTCGGAGACAATAAAAACTTGGACGCATTCAAGCAGTACCTGCAATTGAATCCATTAATGGCTTGTGATAAACAGAAGAACATAGGCAAAAAATTCGCCGTTCAGGTCTATAAAATTGACATGAATTCAATGTTTCATGTGTGGAAAACACCAGAATTCTTAACAAGTGTGCTAAAACAATGGAGTCATATCTTCCTTGTTGGCGGAATACAGACAATCATTATGCTGATAAAATACTGAAAAACCTGTTGACCTTCCACCCCCATATTTACCCCCGCATAGCTCAGATTAGGTCTCAAAGCAACAACTGGTGATAAATAATGGTCAAACCTCAGCCTCAGGGGTCAAAGATCAGTTATTTCTATGGTAACTACAGGGTTGACATCGTCAAGTTGTGATTTAGTCGGCACTACACACAATTCTTCCTGTGGGATTCACACTGAGCTAATCAGTTGTTAATCATTTTGAAGCAAGATCTTTAATTTATGACAGCAAAGATTAAAACAGCAGTCAGTCTGGGGCATAACATAAATCATATATTTGTTTATCAATCATCATTCAAGCGTCATCTTCGACCCATTTGATTTACGTAGTATGGTCTGTCCATACAGTTCAGTTTTCTGGTTGAGCTATTCTTATTCTCTGTATGAAGGCAGCTGAAATTAAGTATAGGAATGCAGTCCTATGTATGTATAATTGACGTGTACTGACGCGAAGGGCTAAAAGTAAAGACTCTAGTTGGTTGCGAAATATACTATTGATAATGCTATCGCTTTCGTAATAGCAAGACCTCGTTCCTGAACTGCATGATAAAAGTTCAACAATGAGTTAAAGCCATTGAAAAGTTTCCTTTAGTAATTAGCTTTATAATTGTCCACTGTGTTCAAATTAGCATAAGTTTCTTGATGTATTTATTTCATCTTAACATTCAACGAGATCCATATCACCTTTGCTTATTTTTTGTGTTGTTTGTTTATCATTTGTAGACGTCAGTTCTCAAGCACAAAGTAAACGACCTTTGACTCGCTTGTCATCCTACGACATCAGCCGTGTAGTAATGTGCCAACACTATGCATACATTGTTTAGACATTCGCAGTCATGGTAACCATGGCCAGATGCCCGTCAACGACTACGGAAACAAACAGGTCTACATTTAATGCTAATATATTTAGATGTGTTGTTCAGACAGGTACATTGTAAATTGTCATGGTGAACTCCCCCCCCCCCACCCCCTTGGAATATATGGTTCTTTTTTAGTGGTATCCACTTTCACAAACTTTAAAGAGAAACGTACAACGTTTTCGTTTGACAACGAAGAATTGTGCAGTCGGTTTGTATAGACAACGTTCGTAAAGCTGATTTTTTACATAAGGGTTATGAAGATAACAATAACAAAAACAACGGTGATTAAAATTATGCTTATTGAGATATATTTCAATTTGCTTGGAACGATGCAGTCAGTTACGTCACTGTCTTCTACTAGGTTCTTGTTGATGTATCCTGGAGTTGGGCATATGTACCAGGTATAGAATTTCAATGAAGCGTCCATGGGCATTTGGCTTAAAACTGATGCTAGTTCACTAGACTTTGCCATACTGTTGTATCTGTTTGCTAACATCATGATATGGTGGCCTGGTGGATGCTGGTTTCCAAACCATCTGCGCTTTGTATAGATATAAATTGATGCACATTCTCAGGTCGACACGACGTGCCTATAGTGTCTGGAATATAACAAACCAGGGTTACTTTCAAAGGTTGACTAACTGGCTAAATAGATGACTGGACAAGTGTCTGGCTGGCTGTATTGATGAATGGAGGGAGGGAGGGGCGGATGGTTGGCTGGTTGGATGGATGGGTGAATGGGTTAATGGATGGCTCGATGGATAGATGTATAATATGGAATGTAATTTATGTGTAATATATTTTAATGTGTGTCAATGTATATGCAAGGATGGAGGATTGCGTGGGCGTATTGATTGATTGATTGATTGATTGATTGATTGATTGATTGATTGATTGATTGATTGATTGATTGATTGATTGATTGATTGATTGATTGATCGATCGATTGATAGATTGCGAGTCCAAAGGTTAGTAATGAGACATTCAATTGTTGGACATATAAGTGAATCGTACGCTTTTTAGGTATTGCATATATTGGAGTGTACATTACCTAGTGTGTTAAGCCAAGACATCTTGATTCGTAGAGTAAAAAGCACTTTTTACAGTGACACGATAGTATAACTCTGTGAATTGGTGGTAGTAAGGTGTAAGTGGACTGCTCCCTCAGATACTTCTGAAACTCAAATTCAAAATTGGATAAATCAAACTGTTCGCATATCTGTAGGTCTGAATTACAGATATAATATAGCCTGATTGATCTCGTTGGATTTGTACATTCGGTTCTCAAGTGAGAAAATGACAGTATTCTTCCACTCTGTAATTTTCATAATCATGATTTCTATATTGTACTAGGAAAGGGTGTTCCTTCATATATTGTCTATATACATCGTGGTCTTTGTTTCCAAAAACAACAATATTCAAGCCACGCTTGGTGAATGGTAGCAGGTGTGCGTTATATTACTTAGATAATCGCGAAATTTGTTGTGTTGTCGTTCATTGAACTTGTTCAATATTGTGAAACATCTACCATTCTTTGCGAGAACTCTTAGAAGGTTTTTATTCATCCAAATATATCAAACCATTCAGCTGCCAAGAGGCTATTATTCTTGATGCATTTAGACTGCTTATCACCATATATAACCAGTAAAACAGATCCTGTAAATTCAAAATAAACGAAATATGCACTATGCAGTAACAATTGTCCCATTTATTTTTCACACGGTCAATAAAGAACTAACAGTGACGTCATATAATGCACGGTCATACTTTCCAGGTCTTCGAAGTACATGTATCATAAATGACCACGTATAATTCTTCTGGTTGTATGTTGATTTGTAACATAACATAACATAACATAAAATAACATAACATAACATAACAACATAACATAACATAACATAACATAACATAACATAACATAACATAACATAACATAACATGACGTGAAGTGACATAATATAATAGGTTATATGTGTACGTACGTACGTACATATGTATGTATGTATGTAAGTATGTATGTATGTATGTATGTATGTATGTATGTATGTATGTATGTACGTTCGATGTGTGTGTATGTATGTATGTATGTATGTATGTATGTATGTATGTACGTACGTTGTGTGTGTATGTATGTGTGTATGTATGTATGTATGTATGTATGTATGTATGTATGTTTGAATGCATTTATGTATGTATGTATGTATGTATGTATGTATGTATGTATGTATGTATGTATGTATGTATGTATGTATGCATGTTTGCATGTATGTATGTATGTATGTATGTATGTATGTATGTATGTATGTATGTATGTATGCATGTTTGCATGTATACATGCATGCATGCATGCATGCATGCATGTATGTATGTATGTATGTATGTATGTATGTATGTATGTATGTATGTATGTATGTATGTATGTATGTATGTATGTATCTATCTATCTATCTATCTATCTATCTATCTATCTATCTATCAGAGACAACCTGTAGTAGAGAACACAGAGGTCAGGGTTCATATTTCAGAGGGGGCGTGGTGAAACTGTCCACAAGAGTCACATGCGTTCGCGCAGAGTTAAATGATTGTGTTTTGTGAGAAAAGGCAGCTCAATATTTATTTTTTTCAATATTCTAATGTGTTTCAGTGATATTCATGAGGTGGATTGAAATGTAAAATAAATGATATGAACAAGGAGATACAGACAGTGCTTGATTTTGTAGAATACAAATAAGTAACCATATAGTTTAAAAACTTTCACCATTCTATTTATGAATCGTCTCAAGCTATCTATCACCATTAATGACTCATCTGTTCAAGTCTGTATATCATGTTGTTAAATTAAACCTTACGAAATACGGTGTCAGTTGACAAAATAGAAAGTATATCAAATCGTGACTTTGTGGAAAGAGAGATCAAGAACATTTTTCTTTATAAACAACGAACACATAGACCTATATCACGCCACCTAACTGTTGGATTAACCACACATTCTTTCGTTTCGAATTCTACGAAATTGCACATTGTGTTTATTGGTAGAATTGGCCTGGATTGAACAAATAAACATGGTCAGATACCTATACAACTACAATGATTCTGACGTCAGTAGTCTTTATGGTAACTATTGAAACGGGATAATCTCCAGCATTTTAATGCTCTATTTATAGGAATATGCTAATATAATGTAAGCTTACAGCACACTTTTCTCGACAACTTACACAATATATACAGGACATATGTCATCAGTGATAACGAAGTATGTGATATTTCAGCAGTAATGGCAAGGTCCTATTGCAAACGTTTTAAGAAGGCGTTTCTTGCTCATATCTCCTTTATAAGTACTTTATATTATCGAAGTTTACATTTCGATTCACTGATGGTTAAGTATGTAGATGTGGGGGTGCTATCAAACAACTTAGATAAAAAAGTCACTTTCTGAACATTATATCATTGCTGTTCTCAATTTTCGATATATTCCAAGTATTTTGAAATTTCATCAAAACAGCATTGTAATGTATGAAAGCCAGTAAGGGACATTTTGTAAAATAAAAAATAAAAAAATATCTCGTGAGCACGACATAATATCCTGTGCGCACGACTTCCTATCTTGTGAGCACGATCCTTGTGAGCACGAGATGCTATCTTGTGAGCACGACATACTATAAGTCGTGCTCACGAGATAGTATCTCGTGCGCACGACATAATTTTTGAAACACTTCTAATGTCCTGATAGTACAAAAAATGATTTGGCATAAGAAATCAAAAACAAACAAACAATCATCTGGTGTTAATTCGTCTGATCAACATCACACGTTATCATTGATAAGTTACTTACTTACCATGCTGTTGCTAAATTACATCTTAATTCTCGTTGACAAAATAAAAGGTATCTAAATGTTTAACTTCGTGCAAAAGTAAATACAAAATTCTTAATCAACAACGAACACTTAATCACAACTATATCATGCCTCCTAATACTAAGCATGATACAGGTGGATTCACCCCACATTCGTCCTTTCGTTTTATATTCTACGAAATTCCTCATTGTGATAATTCATAGAATTTGCTCAGGTTGAATAAACAACAAACGGACATACACCTATACTGCTCCATTGCTTGTCTGACGTCAATGTTCACTGTAACCATAGAACGGAATTTAAGCACAGACAAGACATTCAGACATATGGTATCAGGTGTCAAATGGTGCGTTCACAATGTTGAAAGGTCTTCAAACTGTATCCTACTTGGATCTTGTTTTCTGCTGCGAAAGACCTTTAAATTATCAACTTGTATCAACTTGAATTGTTTTGGTGCGCTGTATCATTTCTGTGTACATAATGATATATTGTGAAACCAAATTAACGAATTAAATTAAATTCATAATTACATATTCCTTGGACGAGGATATAAATGAACTACTTAAGAGGAGTTTCCATAGCGTCGTTGGTAATTGTAGTATTCGTATAACGTTGACTTGAGGTGTATAAGACGTTGTTTATCTGATCACGAACTATGAGTGGTGAGGTAACAGTGAACGTAAAATATAGTGGGGGCAACCTCATGCCCATAACATGTCAAGACACTGATACAATTTGCGAACTTGCAACACGATTGAGACAAAACGCTGGTGTGTTTGACCTGAAAGAAGACGACATTAAACTAAACAAAGTACGTTTGTATCTGAGAGACGACAAGGGCAAGAAAAGAAAACTCGAGTTCAACGAGAAAATTTCAGTCATCAGTGAAAAGTGTACAGTCCAGTGTGGTGACAATTTGGATGACGGTAAGCATGTACCTTTTTACATCTGGTTGATGATATTTATTACTGAGTATGCTATGTATTTTTAATGTCCACTTGAGAACCTAAACACTTCATTTGCCATTCTAGGTCTTCACATGATGAGCAAGACAGTATGTTGATCAATTGTGTTTTTTAAAGCTGCATTCTCCTGCTATCTTCCTTCTCAAAAGTTTGGAAAGTGACTACTACCAAACCAAATTAGCTATATAGTTTCAATTATGTGTAAGACGATGTTGTTTACGTCCCACACACCGTTTGCTGGTACAAATTCATGAAATTACACCCAACAATAACAAACACTGATAGATACTAGTGTAATAGCAGATGTAATATGTTGAAAATGATACAATTTATCAACATTTCTGTCGAATAAAATAAAGAAGATTCAAACACAAAGCAGTTTATTTGTGTTCACAGGGAGATAACATGTAACATTTCATGTACGCACAAAACTGCTGCGTCAGATGTAAAACATATCGCCCTCAAACGATTATTTTGATTGGCTGCCATCGACAAGCCAATGCTCAATGGGGTTCATCTTTGAGTTTATTGTAGTTTTTAAAAATTGAGATAGATACCATAGTCATAATGTATTGATTATTCAAGATGTCGAAAACCCGACCGACCCTATAGTGTAAGCTGCCAACCCTAACTAAACATTATTCAGCACAAATAAACTGAAGGTTGTCACTTCCGTTTGGTTTGTGATATGATGTTATAACTGCAATTTGCTTTAAAGGTTTGGCGTATATGTTAAAAAGGGTTGAATCTTTAATTTTCAGATTGGTTTATGGAAAGATGTTTTTTGCCAATTTCTATTTGTGAAACTTTAGACAACCAAAACAAAATCAAATAAATCCCCTTCCCGTTATCGGAAACTAATATCTTTTGTGCGGTGCACCTTGTGACATAGAATGCCCGGTATGGTAGAAGTATGTCGGCCATGATTACAAGTACATATCCGTAGGGTTCACTATTTCCTACAAATGAAACGAAGAGGAAATAATCCAGAAGTAGAATTATTACAAATCACGATTTTTCCTGATTATCTGTCTTCACCCACAATAAAGATTAGTGAGATCGGAGAACAGATTGAAGGCAAATCATTTGAAAATGTCATAAGAGCTTTTTGAGAAAAATGACATATTTAGAAGGTAACGAAAGCAAGCATTTTTCACTAGGCTCTTTTGGCTCAGAGCCAACTTTAATTCACAATTTTCATGTGCAATAGAAAACTGGAATTTAATAGAAACTAGAATTTAAAAGAGTGGGTTGTCGAGTTTCCAAATGTGAGTCAATTCTTCAAATGGAAGGTTGCACTTTTGAACTTAATGTAGTAATTTTTTGCATGGCTTGGACTCCATATGTCACTGCACCAAATGCTGCATATTCAGTACTATGCGAACAAGCATATGTCAGCAATACTTTATGTATGCCAGAAGTATGCTGAAATATTCTTATATCTCTGTATGCTTACGTATGCCAGTGTGAATATTACGGAATATTGCATATGCGTAGTATTTTAAAGTGAATATGTTGGGTAAAGTGACATACATATTCATTCTCATATTCCCTAAAGTATTTTGCAAAGAATATTTAGGCAAACCCAATATGGAAGCCTGAATACGCTGGAATAGTATTATGAATAAGAATATGTTTGTATAACTCATACATATTCTTGTTCGGGATATTTATGTGTGGGAGTGCAAACATTCATGAGTATATGTCCCCTGTTACGAACAATATGTCCAGACGTATTATTAATAAGAATATGTCATTTATGACTCATGCACATTCTTGTTCGAGAAGATCATACTGACATTCATATGTGTGTATGTAACGGAGAATACCTATTACATATCCGATATGATACTCTGAACATTCCAGAATTTGTATTGAATAAAATATAGGTATAAAAACTAATTTGCTCATATACCTCACCAGTTTTTTCATATGTCACGTGTAGCATTACATCACATTATTGTCCGGATTGTCTAAGGTTTTTGGTAATGGCAACCACTTAAAGCGAACACATTTGTGTTGGTTGTCCAAGTGGCAACTGTGTATACAGTCTCGGTTACTAAGACTATCCACCACCAGTCTACCCCGGCCAACAAGCGATCCATCAGTGGTGAGCTCAATAGTCGAGAGTAAGTGGAAAACAAAAATGAATTCAAATGAAATGATCGCAATTATTTTTCTTATAAACAGCGCCACCAACGACTGTATGATAAAATCCCAAAGAAATTCAAGGAAATCAAGAAAACATTTCTCCTAGTGTAGCGCCCTCTAGTAATGACTTCAGAAAATAATGTTAGCCCCCTTTCCACATGTTCATTTTTTTATCTTTTAAAATGGACATTTGGTGTCAATATAAGTGATGATTTACGGCCATATAGTCTACATTTACCAGACAGCGTCACTCTACGGACACGATCCCAATAGATATTGAGTGCATCACTGTACCTACATGCATACGACCACGAATAGAACTCACGTTATTTTGAAAAACGATTTCCTGATGAATGTTACATACAAAAAAGTAGACTGTAAGATACGTCGTGACGTTCTGCCCTTACCGACCTCCTCTCAAGGAGGGTTTGGCCGATGTGTGAGGGTGTCCCGTCACGGCGTACCTTACAGACTAACAAAAAAGCTGTCGACATAACAAACAGAAGTAGACTGGAAGTATAGGATATTAGTAAAAACAGAAGCATTGTTTTGATTACTTATTGAATACTTGCATTCTCTATACTGCAACCTGTGAGATAAAAGAAATTAACGGGAATGCTGAACTCATGCAAGCGCGACATTGCACAAAATTTCATGACCGGATTATCGATAAAGGTCAAATATTTACGATGGTTACAGAAAATCTTGTCGGGAAATACCCTCTATCTTCTGTGTAGTCTAAGTTTTTAACAATATTAGATTTTTAGATGATACTTTCGGATAAAAACTCTTTGTCGTGGAAGGCCAGACCTCAACCTGAAATCTGTGTAAGTCATTCAAAGGGTTCGATTTTTAGACGATACTGTCGAATAAAAACGCTTTGTCGGTCGGGAAAAGCCCTCCCTCATCCGAGTAGTCAGTCAAAAAGATATTCAAAATGATAGATATTTAGCTGATATTGTCGATAATATTAGATAGAAACGCTTCGTTGTGGGAAGCCCTCTCTCAATATCTTTATCTTTAAGTTTTTTATTAAATGTCCGATTTTAGATTGTTATCATATAAAAATCTCTTTGTCGGGGAAGGCTCTCCCTAATCTTTTATTCAAAATGTTAAACTTTCAGACGAATATAGATATTATCGCAGAAAGTCAAAAAGTGCAATGTTGTAGCTTCAAATTTCGTAATTGTGTCTTTGTGAATATACAAACAGCAATGTGTATATCATTGTAAATAAAAATAGCAATGTGTTACATATATGGTTGTAACAAGGACGATAAGCAAAACTGTTTTAATAACTCAATTTTTTTTCATAAAATGTTGACAAATCAAAGAGGAACACTAGGGCCAGGCAACAATAGTGTTCGTTTGATGGGCATATTTTAGAGCAACTGTAATGGTGAAAATATAGAAATTATATCCATCTGTAACAACTATTAAGATCTATCACGAAATTTCGTAGTGTGCATACTAACAATACACAATGTACATTGTGTGCATGACATATATAAGCCGATATTCGGTTAGCAGAATGAACGTCAATGTGATTAGCTTGTGTGTGACACAGACATTGGTTAAACAAGAGAAAATAGAGAATTCAATGTTTATTCCATCTCGTCTTCGTCGTTCATCTACACTTTGGAACTGTTGTCAAGGTCTATGACCGTTGCATTTTCACCTAGTTCCCTTATGAGTAACATCACCATGCTCCTCAAGGTCTATAATAAAGAGAAAACAATAAAGGGTGATTGCTAAAATGAATATGATATGTAAATAAGATGGCAATCTTTTGTATATCAAAACATTGGTATTGACTAGTGCTTAAATTAATATGACATGTAAATAAGATGGCATTCTCTTGTTTATCAAGACATTTGGTATTGACCCGTGCTTGACATGTAAATAAGGTGGCAATCTTTTGTATATCAAGACATTTGGTATTGACCAGTTAAATATAAACTGTTTCAAGTCGAATTGAAAACCATTATGTAACGAATGGTTGTATTAGCGGAAAAGAATGTTTTTAAGCTTTTGACAATTTGAGGAGATGTGCATTGTTCTCAAATCCAGTTGTAGAACAAATGTACTTCTCTATTTTTCTCTTCAGAGTATATTTATACAAGGACTGTAGCAATGTGTGCTATCCACTGGACTGAACTTGAATGTATGTTAGCTCTCTGGAGATATACTATTCCGCACAGTAACATTATCCCATACATTATTAATAGAACCAAGAGATCACTACATTGAAACACACACATACTGACAGTTAACCTATTCGTGGAGGTCACATATTTGATGCAAATTGCCACTTCAAATAACTACATATACTATGAGGTATGGTAGAATAGAACAACATTATGTGTCTGACAAATACTACCTGACACTTGGTTAAAATTGATGATGGTGATCTGTCAACAGCTTATGTCTGACACAGACACAACACAAAACCCTCTACACTTTATATCCCTATACACAGTACATATTTTACAGGTCTGAGTTGTGTGGCCAAACTATTAGAGATTGCTGACCCTCACACCACAAAACCCTCTTTACTTTTATCCCTACACAGTACATATTTAAAAGGTCTGAGTTGTGTGGCCATCCTCATAGAGATTGCTGACCGTCACACCACAGTACCGCTACACTAAATTATCCCTACACAGTACATATTTAAATGTTCTGAGTTGTGTGGCCAAACTATTAGAGATTGCTCACCCTCACACCACTAAACCCTCTTTACTTTTTATCCCTTCGCAGTACATATTTAAAAGTTCTGAGTTGTGTGGCCATCCTCATAGAGATTGTTGACCCTCACACCACAATACCTCTACACTAAATTATTCCTACACATTACATATTTTACAGGTCTGAGTTGTGTGGCCAAAGTATTAGAGATTGCTGACCCTCACACCACAAAACCCTCTTTACTTTTTATCCCTACACAGTACATATTTAAAAGGTCTGAGTTGTGTGGCCATCCTCATATAGATTGCTGACCGTCACACCACAAAACCCTCTTTACTTTCTATCCCTACACAGTACATATTTAAAAGGTCTGAGTTGTGTGGCCATCCTCATAGAGATTGCTGACCATCACACCACAGTACCGCTGCACTAAATTATCCCTACACAGTACATATTTAAATGTTCTGAGTTGTGTGGCCAAAGTATTAGAGATTGCTGACCCTCACACCACAAAACCCTCTTTACTTTTTATCCGTTCGCAGTACATATTTAAAAGGTCTGAGTTGTGTGGCCATCCTCATAGAGATTGCTGACCGTCACACCACAGTACCTATACACTAAATTATCCCTACACAGTACATATTTAAAAGGTCTGAGTTGTGTGGCCAAACTATTAGAGACTGCTGACCGTCACACCACAAAACCCTCTTTACTTTTTATCCCTACACAGTGCATATTTTAAAGTTGTGAGTTGTGTGGCCAAACTATTAGAGATTGCTGATATCGTGACCCTCACACCACAAAACCCTCTTTATTGTTTCTCCCTACACAGTACATGTTTTAAAGTTCTGAGTTGTGTGGCCATCCTCATAGGGATTGTTGACCGTCACACCACAGTACCTCTACACTAAATTATTCCTACGCAGTACATACTTTAAAGTTCTGAGTTGTGTGGCCAAAGTATTAGAGATTGCTGACCGTCACACCACAAAACCCTCTTTACTTTCTATCCCTACACAGTACATATTTAAAAGGTCTGAGTTCTGTGGCCATCCTCATAGAGATTGCTGACCGTCACACCACAGTACCTCTACACTAAATTATCCCTACACAGTACCTATTTTAAAGTTCTGGGTTGTGTGGCCAAAGTATTAGAGATTGCTGACCATCACACCACAAAACCCTCTTTACGTTCTATCCCTACACAGTACATATTTAAAAGGTCTGAGTTGTGTGGCCAAACTATTAGAGATTGCTGACCCTCACACCACAAAACCCTCTTTATTGATTCTCCCTACACAGTACATATTTAAAAGATCTGAGTTGTGTGGCCATCCTCACAGAGGTGTTACCTGTCTTAGATAAATGGATGGCAGTGGCAGTGATTTGTCACCAGCTTATGTCTGACACAGACTAGCTGAGACTCGGTTAAAATGGACGACAATGGTTTGTCACCAACTTATGTCTGACACAGACTAGCTGAGACTTGCTTAAAATGGATGACATTGATTTGTCACCAGCTTATGTCTGACCCAGACTAGCTGAGACTTTGTTAAAATGGACGACAGTGATTTGTCACCAGCTTATGTCTGACACAGACTAGCTGAGACTTGGTTAAAATGGATGACAATGATTTGTCACAGCTTATGTCTGACACAGACTAGCAGGGACTTGGTTAAAATGGATGACAGTGATTTGTCACCAGCTTATGTCTGACACAGACTAGCTGAGACTTGGTTAAAATGGACGACAGTGATTTGTCACCAGCTTATGTCTGACACAGACTAGCTGAGACTTGGTTAAAATGGATGACATTGATTTGTCACAGCTTTTGTCCTACACAGACTAGCTGAGACTTGGTTAAAATGGATGACAATGATTTGTCACCAGCTTATGTCTGACACAGACTAGCTGAGACTTGGTTAAAATGGATGACAGTGATTTGTCACCAGCTTATGTCTGACACAGACTAGCTGAGACTTGGTTAAAATGGGTGACAGTGATTTGTCACCAGCTTATGTCTGACACAGACTAGCTGAGACTTGGTTAAAATGGATGCCAGTGATTTGTCACCAGCTTATGTCTGACACAGACTAGCTGAGACTTGGTTAAAATGGATGCCAATGATTTGTCACCAGCTTATGTCTGACACAGTCTAGCTGAGACTTGGTTAAAATGGATGACAATGATTTGTCACAGCTTATGTCTGACACAGACTAGCAGGGACTTGGTTAAAATGGATGACAGTGATTTGTCACCAGCTTATGTCTGACACAGACTAGCTGAGACTTGGTTAAAATGGATGACAGTGATTTGTCACCAGCTTATGTCTGACACAGACTAGCTGAGACTTGGTTAAAATGGATGACAGTGATTTGTCACCAGCTTATGTCTGACACAGACTAGCTGAGACCTGGTTAAAATGGATGACAGTGATTTGTCACCAGCTTATGTCTGACACAGACTAGCTGAGACTTGGTTAAATGGATGACAGTGATTTGTCACCAGCTTATGTCTGACACAGACTAGCTGAGACTTGGTTAAAATGGGTGACAGTGATTTGTCACCAGCTTATGTCTGACACAGACTAGCTGAGACTTGGTTAAAATGGATGCCAGTGATTTGTCACCAGCTTATGTCTGACACAGTCTAGCTGAGACTTGGTTAAAATGGATGACAATGATTTGTCACAGCTTATGTCTGACACAGACTAGCAGGGACTTGGTTAAAATGGATGACAGTGATTTGTCACCAGCTTATGTCTGACACAGACTAGCTGAGACTTGGTTAAAATGGATGACAGTGATTTGTCACCAGCTTATGTCTGACACAGACTAGCTGAGACCTGGTTAAAATGGATGACAGTGATTTGTCACCAGCTTATGTCTGACACAGACTAGCTGAGACTTGGTTAAATGGATGACAGTGATTTGTCACCAGCTTATGTCTGACACAGACTAGCTGAGACTTGGTTAAAGTGGATGACAGGATTTATGGCAATCGCTGCATCAAAACGAAACGAATTGAAACGAAACAAAAAATAAAAATTTAGGTGATTTTTATATGAACAGTGGCTTTCAAATATGTAATTTGTGGTATCAGTTTTTGTCTATTGTAATTCTGTTTGCCAATTAAAACAGCTACAGGGATACTAAGGGGCACAATGCAACAACCATAGTGCACACAATATACAACACAACAACCATCCTCATCACTAGACTGAAACACAGTACCGACCGTTGACCCCTCAGTGAAAGTCACAGCTAGTAACCACCGTTTGCCATTTAAAACAGCTACAGGGATACTATGAGGTACAATGCAACAACCATAGTGCACACAATATACAACACAACAACCATCCTCATCACTAGACTGAAACACAGAACCGACCGTTGACCCCTCAGTGAAAGTCACAGCTAGTAACCACCGTTTGCCATTTAAAACAGCTACAGGGATACTATGAGGTACAATGCAATAGCCATAGTGCACACAATATACAACACAACAACCATCCTCATCACTAGACTGAAACACAGTACCGACCGTTGACCCCTCAGTGAAAGTCACAGCTAGTAACCACCGTTTGCCATTTAAAACAGCTACAGGGATACTATGAGGTACAATGGAACAGCCATAGTGCACACAATATACAGCACAACAACCATCCTCATCACTAGACTGAAACACAGTACCGACCGTTGACCCCTCAGTGAAAGTCACAGCTAGTAACCACCGTTTGCCATTTAAAACAGCTACAGGGATACTATGAGGTACAATGCAACAACCATAGTGCACACAATATACAGCACAACAACCATCCTCATCACTAGACTGAAACACAGTACCGACCGTTGACCCCTCAGTGAAAGTCACAGCTAGTAACCACCGTTTGCCATTTAAAACAGCTACAGGGATACTATGAGGTACAATGGAACAGCCATAGTGCACACAATATACAACACAACAACCATCCTCATCACTAGACTGAAACATAGTACCGACCGTTGACCCCTCAGTGAAAGTCACAGCTAGTAACCACCGTTTGCCATTTAAAACAGCTACAGGGATACTATGAGGTACAATGGAACAGCCATAGTGCACACAATATACAACACAACAACCATCCTCATCACTTGACTGAAACACAGTACCGACCGTTGACCCCTCAGTGAAAGTCACAGCTAGTAACCACCGTTTGCCATTTTAAACAGCTACAGGGATACAATGAGGTACAATGCAACAACCATAGTGCACACAATACAACCAAACAACAGAACAAAGTCACATACATTATATTCCTAATGAGTCTTTTGTTTCTGAGACACTGAGACACACTTTTTCAGGTTTTTTCCTTAACAATATTCATATTAAACGCACTTTGCAACTTTTCGCCTGGGACGTTATAGTAATTGTTGGACCATGTAAATAAATAGTATTAACATTATACAGACCATTGACCTATCTATGTAGGTCATGCAACAAAAATGGCTACAAAGATGACCTCGTGATGTAGTTTTATAATAATATCATGATATAGATGACCTTGCCAAAGCACACATCAAGTCCTTCTGCAAAAATCTGTTTGAAAAAGTGAAAAGTATAAATCTTTTGACCTATATCTTAATTCGCTCACAAACACACATGCACACAATGTATGTATATATATATATATATATATATATATATATATATATATATATATATATATATATATATATATATATATATATATATATATATATATATATATATATATATATATATATATATATTGTGTATAACATACTGCATCTTTGAATTTTGAATTGTCTTCTCTTATGTGTGAGGTTCACGAACAAATGTATACGAAAAAGCTGACGATGCCTGACCGACATATGGCAATATCAGATTTATATATCAGTTGTTAATAGTTGTGTTGACAATGTGAAACCATGATGCCCTTCTGTCCTGTGTATGTAATTCGAGTTGGAGAAACTGATACTGTGCATATGTATCGTATATGTATTTCTTGTCGGAAAAATGAACTTTGTCACTTACAAGGATATTCCCATTGCTGCCTCCTTTAATGAAGTTAATGTATTCCTGACCCAGGGTTTTCACAAGGTCACATACGTCACATGCTTGTCTGGTCAGTCAGATCACGATTGCTTTGTCAGAGGTTCAGGTTGGCACTCTATAAATGATATAGTAAAAATAATACAGTGAATATTTCGTTTCAAAACATGACCTTTCTATTGATTACTTGGAGGGAAATGTACACACAATTCTTTACATTAATCCTCCTTCATTACATTCTTCTAAAAATTATTCGGTTGTGATTAAAATGAAAGATGACCACAAACAATGAATAGTCCTGTGGTGCATTATCTACGGTATATTATACTCGGGGCCCGTATTCTGATGACTTAGTCCGGCTTGTTTGATAGATACATGTTTTAATGTACACGATCATGCACGTGTGTGGAGTGATGAGATACCCCTAGTCATTGGGTACAAGTTCGATTTCATTTTAGTTGCAGCTACTGTATATTTATATCAGAAATGCTTGTCATCTACCAGTGCTAATTGTCTTAGAATGACGTAGACCAAAACACGTCATGATGTATATATAATTTACACTCCTTACGCAAAGTTAATCGCCATTTCAACATTAGACCTACTGACATCTTCATTAATTAAATTATAGACTGTGGTATTTCTATACTGAACTAGACTGGGATTTAAGAAAAATGTTAAAAAGGTAAATAAAATACAAACCAAATACTAAATATTTCGAAAATTGAAAGTGGATGCACAAATCATCGTCCACATATTTTCATTTAAATACCACTGGGTTGCAGAGAACACCTACATGTATGCAAGCTTGCTTCCAATTGAATTGACCTGTGCTGTAGTTAAGTCACACCAAGGCTATTTACTTCGAACCGCGGGAAATTTTATTTCTCATGTGACATTACCGGGACCCGGGATCGGAGTCAACTCTACTTCGACAGAAGTCATAAAACCTAATATTATAAGCTATTGTTTGGTACTGAGAAAGTCAGATTGAATTACTTGACAAATGCGTTTCCCGCCTTAGGGTATTGTTGAGAATCGTGTCATCAAATGACACCAACATGACTCCGAAAGAGGCGTAACCTACACGCATTCATTTCACCGTGTTCACTAGTGGCTACCAATGATTGGCTGTCGGCCATTCCGAATAGAGAGACATGCAAGATGTCGTGTTTCTGATCGATGTGCAAGCTCATTCACACGTTAGCTTTTCGCGCCAACATTCTGCTCGGAACTGAGGATGTACATGCGTTGAACACATTTCATACGCAATCATTTTTAAAAAGACAAACATAAAGTATCAGACCAGCCGCGGCTTTGGTAAAAACATAGAAAAAATGTGTTTACTTTTAATTTATATGGCGATTTCCTGGTGAAAGTCATTAGTAAAGAACGTACAAGTTATACAATTCACAAATTCAAGAGGACTCGACCTTGCACAATTTGATGTTACATACCAATTAACTAATCGAATGCAAAATCACACTCTAGGCTCTGATTTCCATCGTGGTCAATGATAATTGGCAAAGGAATCTGAAGTCTGCAGTCTTTTTTGAGTTTTGGAGCGGGAAGCTAACACATGAATAATTACGGATAGTAACAACGTAAAAGTATTGCATGTGAAATATTAACAATGAGACTATCGTTAGCTACATTGCTGTATAAATACAACTTCATATTTCAGATTATTAAATAACACTTACCAATTTATCACATTTCAATGATAGGAGATTCTTGTAGACGTTATCTTCAGCATGGTAGGTTTATTTTTTTCCTGCATATGTGTAAAGCACAGCTACACAGTTCGACCAGGCTCGTTCGTTCCAATAGAATGGTAATTTACCTCGATACGCTGGGCGCGCTTCTGAAACGCGCATGCGTTCTTGATTGTTATGTGCGAATATTCATTGAATTGATTAATGAGTTTCCGTGGCTGAATAGAGTGCAGTGAGTGGTAAAAATTCCATTGCACATTGCAAAGCTATCGACTTGCAGA
This sequence comes from Glandiceps talaboti, assembly GCF_964340395.1. NCBI lineage: Eukaryota > Metazoa > Hemichordata > Enteropneusta > Spengelidae > Glandiceps > Glandiceps talaboti. Next base: position 10,109,795 of record NC_135561.1, read on the forward strand.
GATGTGTCAAAGGCGTATGCATTTTGTGGACTCGACCAGAATTCAATATAGACATTACAATTCACGCCACTTGTACATGTAATAAACTCCCAAATGAAATGCCCTATCTGTTACTCAGCAGGACGACATTGCCGCGCTCCATAATCCGTTCCTTTTTAATAATAATAATGATGATAATAATAATAATAATATTATCAATAATAATAATAACGATAATAATAATAATAATAATAATAATAATGATAATAGCTACTACTAATAATAATTATTATTATTATAATATATATATATATATATATATAACTCGGTGGGTATCAATCTGCTATAAGACAGTGCTCTATACCGCAGTGGCAGAGCGTAATAGAAACAATGAGCCTTTTTCCGTATCCTGGTCCATCAACAAGAAAGCCCAAGCATACACCAATAAAACAAAACGATGCAACCTGTGTTTAACCGAAAAACTAACTATTATTAAAGCAGACAAAAGCTCCACACTAAACAAAAGAACTGAGTTGATATCCAAATGCCGACACGAGAATAAGTTTTATTTGTCCAACTTCAATAGAGCATCTATCACCTAAACTATTAAACCCGTTAACTAACGGAACATCAAAGCCCAACATGGAACAACCCGCCAACACTTACTTGTCCGCACCCAATAACCCACACAATAACAACCAACACCTCCACACATACAACACCTACCCACCGACACAGACAATAGTGATGGTATTTCTATTGTCTACACTCTATATATACAGCACACCCAGAGAGTAGGCCTCAGAGTGTCTGATGATCGCAATATGCGTGAAACTCCGAGTTACACCCAAGAAAGAGTTCCAGAACTATATATATATATATGTATATATATACTCATATATATATATATATACTCACCGAGTTATATATATATATATATATATATATATATATATGTGTGTGTGTGTGTGTGTGTGTGTGTGTGTGTGTGTGTGTGTGTGTGCGCGCGCTCGCATGTGTGTTTGTACAATTGTGTGTCACGTTTTGCACTGTTTACACACAAGATAAAAGAGTGTCAACTCTAGAATTTTTTATCAAATGTACTTAGATTCGTAAAAAAAAACTCAATAAATTATTTGAAAAACGACCTTTCTACTTCAGATGTATCGAACACATTCCTTTGCTTGGTCTGAGACTTATTTGTGACTTTGTAAGCTATGTGTGTAGGTTCATCAACTTGTCTCTCAACCTATCATCTGCCACAATCCCAAGTGTATGATTATCTTGGTCGATACATTATAAAACGGACTCTTAACGACGGTCCTGTTTTGGTGCAAAGCTAAAGACAACAACTTGACAGTTTTAGCTACATAATTGAAACCCTAAACAAGAGATTACGATTGCGTGTTTACACTTCACATTTTCATTGATCGCATCCATGACTGGAAGTGCGGGGGCAGGGGTCTTTGTTGAATTCGTAGTCGTACGTGCGTAGTCAGTTAATTATGTAATATTATCAATGTCGACCCAATTGGCAAATTGCATGTTATTCCGATTAAGTGGTGTGAATTCTAAGTACGATTCCCTGCTTTCAGGCCTGTCATAAAGTATTTGCCTAACAATACCATAAAATGTGAAAATATTTTGTCAAGTTGAGCTTGTATCAATTCCGTTAGTTTAACCTACTCTCTTGGATATCAAAGAACTAGCATGCGGTTCGATACAAATTAAGCTACATGAAGGCTCCAAAACTAAGGTGAGCTATGATGTGTCCCCTGTTGAAAAAAAAAACACTCTAGTTCGCAGCTTGCGTTTTTGCCTTTTCTCCTTTATTGACCATTTTGAACGTTTCTTCATTTTACGCGTTCAAGCTTATTACAAGTGCTAGGGAATTCGAGTTTGTGTTATTTGATAATTGATATGAAGGACGAGAAAGAAACTCCTTAGAGGGGTTTATGTTACTGAGACAGGCAATTAGCACTGTTTTGTTGAAAACGGGGTACACACAAAACAAAATTTATGATGACAACTGTAAAAACAAATTGTAAAAAATCAAAATTGCCTTCTACAGAAAAATATGAAAAATATGATATAATAATATATGCAGGTGTCAAATTTCATCATAATGTAAACAAACTATCCTTTAATGTTTTTAATGTTACGGGGAATATTAAAGGGACAAACTCGGAAAATTTGGAGTCAATATCTTTATTTTTAACAAAGTTACAACAATATTTCTACAATAAAGAATTGGATGAAAAATAGCCTAAACGACAAACACCAGGTTTAAAAAAAACAAAACGAAGTGCTCATTGACTTTAAATAAACCCGTACTGTAGTTCCTGATCGTTATGCTGTAAAATAGAATGTGACCGAATATAGATACTTAGGATATACAAAGTTTAACTCGCATTTAGGGCGAACACAGATTCCAGTCCTAATAATCATGCTTTGTTTGAAAACAATTATTGTCCATTAAGTTTTGCAGACTGACTTCCATCTTTGAATTTATTTGCATTTTCAACTGCACTGTTCTTACATCGTTTTATTCGACTAACAACAAGAATGTACTGACTAAGCTTTAACTGACTTGAATATTTTTGTTTTATGGGTGGAAATAGAATCATGAGACCGTAAATATATAGATTCTGTGATGAAAGCATAGCATTAGGAATGGTGAATTGTAAATATCATATTTTGATACAATTTCGTTTCCAAAAGTTTAGAAGAGTAAAGATAAAGTCGGGTTTTGTACCTGCTTCCATTGATATCCTAAATATCACAATAGCTGAAGTACATATTTTCAGTAAAAAATGCTTTGTGCATCTATCGTGTAATTGTTAAATTTGCACACAATTTCATCAGATTTTAAGACATTTTGAGATCTTGTGTCCCACACAAAGTCCCCAGTGCAGGGCTTTTAGGCTAGCTAACACCAAAACCAAAACGTTTGACAATGGTTATTATATCTGATTGTTAAAACTTTATTACGCATGACACCTTGAGTAAGAGATGTTTTCATGTTGTTGAATACGTGAGTTGGGGTATCGTACACAATATGTTGCAACTAACTATAAAGTTAGCTTCTTTTGATCACATCATCTTATAAATTGGAGATGAATCGATACGCATGCTTTCTACGAAACTGGATTGTGTTACACGACTACACTGCAGTTTATCATATACTTTGTACAGAGACCAATATATAATGACCTATGATCACTCCATTTGTCCATCCATCACTATTCATACTGTTACAAAGCTAAAGTTTCATGAACAATTATACAAATAGTAGCAGAATTGTCGCCCTTCAATGTAAACTCCCAAGCAATTCATATTGTCGGACCATTTTAAGCGCCGACGAACATTAAAACACACATTTTGATAAAGAAATGATCTATGTGAAATGTATTGATCGAAACCAAAAAGGCTATAACATATTTATTGTCATACTCCTTTCTTTTGCCGTGTTCTTTTCTTTGCTGTCCACAATCATCATATCCATGTGTCACGGTCTTACCGCTATATCAATGTTGTCCTACATTTGCCAACTTGTAAATTCTTTCACACATCACCACATATAGCTGAATGACCTAAATATCACCAAACCTATCTGGTAGCAGGGAAGAGAACATGTGTTTTTCTAGACAGTAACCCTTCCTTTCCAAAGGTCAGAAATTCGATTCTGTGTGGTTAATGACATGGTTCTCCATCCATCATTTCTACTATTAAGCTAACAATATCATACTTGTAGATTATTTTTTTACTGATTAATCCACTACAAATAAATTGCCCCAATAATCTTTTCATGTAGGCTTGTGTGGTTTCTAATTTTCTTGCGATCAATTGAAGTCGACACTCTACATACCCCGACGTTTAATTTGTAAATGGTTATGCTATTCTACATCATTATGATAGTCCCGTCAGTATCTGAATATGCTAGTTTTATGCCAGCACCACATTCAGTTATTTAATCTATTTACGTGTATATTTAGAGGATATCTGTCGAGAAGTTAAAACCAAAGAGCCAAAAACTACAAACAACTACGATCACAATGAGTGAAATTTAAGTTCAAAGTCAATATTGTGTTGCGACCTCACCCCCCCCCCCCCGGGGGGGGGGCAACTCCATGGGTAACATTACGGGGGGGGGGGGCTCCTCACAAGCATTAAAACCCAAACTGTTGTGATACCACTTTTATGCAAAAAAGGATACCCTTTCTGATACCATTTTAATTAGTCTAAGTACAATCGAACTGTCCTTGTTCGCTGTGACCGTCTCAGTCCACTAGCACTCACTCTGTTGTCTTGTGTTGATGGCGGGACTACAAATCTGATAACCCCATCATCATCATCTATATGTTGATTATGATCATTATGGTTCGGTTCTTGGATTTTTGGATGTTTTGCTGGAGACACACTTGAGTGTCTGGTTATGGTTGCACTTGCAGGAATATTGCATGCTAGCTGTACGTGATTAAAACCAGGGGTTTTCAGGGGAAGGTGGCCCTAGATCTGAAGTGGCATGAGCGACGAGAGAAGTTTTTCAAGGAAGAAAAACAGGCTGAAACACATAGTCTAATTTACAGACCCTTTCTGATACCAACACTTCATGAAAAGTATACCCTTTCTGATACCAATCAGCATAAAAAACGACCCCTTTCGGACCCTCCCCGTATAGCCGTCTATGGGAGTTGCCCGCCCCGAGACCTCACATTTACTCATCTTGGCATTACATCAGTGTAGCATTGATATTATAACTCACTCTTAGTATAAAGCTAGCAAATTCAGTATGGATTAGTTAATCATACTTCTCTTGATGTATTGTTCACGACTTTTGATCATTTCAATGTTAAGCAAATCGGCATTACCTTGTTGATGGCAAGTCAACCACAGTTTAGTTATATAATTTTCAAAGTTCAGCGACGTTGATGGCTAAAATGGGTCAACGACTTTTGGCGCAATTTTTGTGCTCTAAATTCCTTGAAATTGAGAAGGGCCGCCCAGCCATCTAAACATGTTTGTTCCAATTACAGTTTGCGTGGTCGTTCATGCCAGTATGGGGTAATCATACAATAATGCAGCTTAAGTTAAGGTGTCTTTTTATGTGTAGTCGCGCCAATTTCAACGTATTATCGGAACGATAGAACGCTCATGATCTTCGAGAGAATCACAGAGGTATTCCATCCTAGTAACTGGTTTGGTAGATATAGCTAAGATGGCACTGTCAATGCTGTCGTGTGCCGAATGCCGTATGAAGACATAGAGGAACGAGAGACACGTAGGTAAGTTGACAAAATTATTTTAGTGAATTGACAAAATATTTTGTACCATTGTCATTATATGTATTCCATAACAGCAGACTGACTGAAAATGCTTGAAATGGTTAATTACACAGAAGTGAAGTTCATACATTGTGTCTCCGTTTTCACGACACTTTTTACGCACATTTCCATGATTGGATTTTATCTAAATCATGTAACATTGACTGAGAAAAATGAAGAACGTATACAATAGAAGTGAGTGACGTGTAACAAAAGTACAGCATACTTAGCTCTTTCGTGACCTTACTCCTGATAGTGCATATGCATGTCTTCTGAATATTCATTAACTGATGTATTAAAGCAAAAACTTGGGAAAAGGCGGGAATACAACATATGTGTATCTGATGTTGTAATCAATCCCGTTAGTAAACTGGCACACTTTATTAATCTAGTGATCTCGTATAAATAACATAGACATGTATGGAATTTGGTGAACATACACTTTCACTATATTTTAGTTCAATCATCAACCAAGTAGTTAATTACTTGCTTACTTACTTACTTACATACTTACTTAATTAATTAATTAATTAATTAATTAATTAATTAATTAACCAATTAATTAATTAACCAATTAATGAATCAATTGTAAATTCTTTTAAGATGGATGTGTATATATCTGTACGAGTAGGTTGATAGAACTACTAGATGTAGACACAGGAGACAGTGTTTGCTATTTGGAGGTTGTTAAAAGGATATATATTTTTATAATTCTATTATTTATTTGAGATGTCGTACAATATTTACGAACACTATAAAAACAAAGAACAAATTCACAAAGTTCCGTAACATTTACAAATCAACTATTCATTTCAGTACATTTTCTCTAAAATTACTAAGACCGGTAAATATGCTGGTATTTTGCAAGATATTGATAAAATTGAATGTCCTAGGTAAAAACGAGTTTTTCCTTTTGTGTGCAATTAAAACGGGTCACTTCAAAAGTGTAGTGTTAACGGTGCTTCCTAGATCCTGGAGGGAAAATGAAACGGAAACCTGGGAACAATATACATTGGGTTAATTAAAAGAGCCGTTTCCCTCGAGATTGAAGGCTTTAAAATACTGATAAAAGATTACTGTAATCTTACTTTACTTCATGTTTATATATATTGTATAAATGTGTTGATTCTTGAACAGGCAATTAACACATACACGGCTATTACATATAGTAATTAGTGTGTTATATATACTATCTGTAGGCTCCACAATGATGGACGTTGTTGAAAACATCGTCAGCAAATTATACAGATTGAACCTGCTGAATAAGAAGATAGAAGATTCGACCCTAAAAAATATTGAGAGGAGTTTCGGTACGTCACAGTTATTTACCTTTTTACACCTCTCATCATAAAAATTTAAAACAAAGCATCAGTATTCACAGTTTGTAATCATTCTTTCAAGAAAAAAGAAACGTTTACAAAAATAGCGCGCGTTTTACATGTATTCATTTACTTTGACTGAAAATGCCATGTGTTGACGTGATACTGACTGCGTTGACCTTCATCAGTACTGGTGCGATACAGTTACATCGGATCGGATGACACTGCATGCACTCAGGACTAAATATAGTCACTCCTATTCAATCGACCATGAACATATACAAATAGTTTACATTGTAAGTACGTTCAGTGTGTTTCACAGACATTAGTAGGACTTTTCTATATTACTTTGTTTCGGATAGATACAGTTACTGTATATTACCAAATAATATGGGTACATTTCTCGCGTAATTGTTGCTGGAAATGTAATTCATATGTTTTAAAATAATTACCTAAAAATCATCACTTAGATAAGTAAGTAAAAGTTGTATTTGTGTAACTTGTTATTGTTTTCCTAATACTAAAGATAATTAAACTATGACATCTTTTACTTCGCAGAAACTACAGAGACGGTTGACAGTTAATCGGCCAAGAAGAAAATAATATTTTATAAGACAGTGCTATATATGAGTTCTGATGACGACGAATCGGAATGGGAAATTTGGAAGTAACACAAGATGAACTAGATGACATTGTGTAGCAAACGAACAATCAATGAATTGCATGTTAAGGGAGAGTTCATTTTTACGGCTGGGGATGTGCCGGGAATTGTTTGTGTTGTACTGAAACAGACTTTTCCCCTTGTGAGCCCTTCCGAAAGAAGCCCCACCCCTAAATGAAAACAATTACTATTTTAAAAAAAACAACAACAAAAAACGTTAAAAGCAATCTCCAAGTGTATGCCATGGGGTGTTTATAATTACCGAAGGCGATGGTGTTGAATAGCCAAAGAATACTGGAATATGGTCTTCAACACCTCAATTATTTAGTAATTCAAAAATTATTCTACAGCACAATGTTGTTGTCCCAATTTTAACGATATTGTATACATTGTAGATTTGCTGACATAATGATGTACATGACAAATTCTAGCCAAACGTTTTTACTTGAGTTTATTGGGCACTATCCAGTTTTCAATTTATTACACATGCGCGTACGTGTGTGTGTGTGTGTGTGTGTGTGTAAAGATAAACTATTAATGGAAGGTTATAACCTGCCTCATAATTGTACATAAGTAAATGCACCTTACATAATTGCGGCAAAGCTGAAACATTTTTTTTCTTCAAATTTACAAGGTTAATAACTGCTCCTGGGGCTTAGTTTGATTCGGAGAGGCAAAACTCAATATCGGAATAAGTCAAACCGTCCCACCGATCTGCTTTGTAAAAGTGATGACTTAGCCCCCCCCCCCACCGGCCGTAAAACTGAATTTGCCCTAAAATGCTTTGAACAAATTTAGGTAAAGTTTGAGGGAAGGGAGGGTGTTTTAAAGTGGCACAAGCTGAGTTTGTAAGCATATTACTCAAGTGAAAATACTTTAACAAACCACATTCCAGTGCATTGTTAATATTAATGCATGTCGTTTCCCATGACATTACGATTGTCTTCTGCCATCGTTAGAACAGTTGATTACATAGTGCTGATTTCCTGAACATGTTTTTATATCATTACGTATTATAAATGAAATCATCGGATATTTTTTTTAATTATATCATGACAACCATGTTTGAGTTCAGTCAATCACAAGTGGTGGTGGTGGTTAAGTGTGCTTCAGTAAGTACAATACTGCAAAAATTACACCGAAGTACTTATAAACTCAGCTTGTGCCCTTCAAGTCTAAGGCGAAAACTATTAGTGTTTCCCATATTTTGTCTTCACTCTCTTCAGGTTATATTGTTAAATTTATTGTATTGAATTACGTGTAAACGTTTCACTAATTTTCCATAATGTGCATATAGAGATATGGCAATAATGTAAATATCTGACCAAACTGCCAGTGTGTATGTAGTTCTACAAGAGTTTACATATATCATATATTGTGCTAGACAACCACGGTGCATTTTACCAAGTTTGCACATTGAGCCAATTTACTAGCTGTAATTCTGGGCATGTCAGTGCCTTTAACTTTGATATTGTTAGTATTGGTATTTTATGTCAGTAACTAAAGAGAAGGAAGGGCTTGTTAATTATTTGTCTATTTTCGAAGAACTTTTGTATTGTTTTTGTGAAGAAAAAAACTTAAACTAGAAATGAAAGCGATCGCTTATTATCGGAGACGATATATTACGGCCGCTAAGAGTTCACTAAAGTTAAATGAACTCAATTCTTCAGTATGAAGTTGATCGAGGTCAGTGTCAATGCAACCGAAACATTAATACTATCAAATTATGATAGTTTCAAAATAGCATAGTTCACTCTCATTATCATTTATCATATTATTCTGATTCTTTTGTTTTACCGGCTATTGCTTATGTCTCCTTTGATCATCAAAAGAGGGCGTACAACTATTTGTGACGAGTTAATAACTTGACGAAAAGGAAGTGATTTAAGAGATTGTCGTAGAGGTCGCTGCATTGATGAGCAACTATTTCTTGAATGGGAATTTATGAGTATACACTTGATGTCACAATACAGCATTCGTGTGAATAGATTAGCAAACACAATAGATCAGTTATTCAGAGAAAGGTACCTACATATAAATAGCAAGTGACAACTAGATATAGATAATTGTTTCACATATTTCTTTTCTTCTCTGTTTTGTAATGGTTTAGATAATCACCTCTGGAGTACACACCTTCAATAAATTATTCTAATTATTAATTAATAACGTGTTTGTGTAATCATTTATGCAAATGTATGCATCGGGTATGAAAGATATTCGTGAGTATTCGTATGGGTATGCCTATAGTATTCTCATCAGTTTACGTTAATAATACGTTTACATACCCCTGAATATGCCCTGATTATGGTTAAAATACGCCCATATTCCTATCATAAGGCATGTATTCACATCCTATTCATAGGCGTATGCTAAGATATTCATGGTGAGAATATGATGTGAATATTATGTGTAAAAGTGGTTCATCTTCTCATCGTTTTTCATGCTATTCTTATGAACATACGTCGACTCCAAATTCTTAGCATACGTGTGCATATGTCTGAATAGTAGGATATGCCACTAGATATTTACTACAAATGCAAACGTTTTCGTATGCGAATATGTAACATTTGGTGTAGTGTGTGTATTATCATAGTAGTCATTTAACTTCTCCTTGTGAATTGCGAACTATACAAACTTTCAGGAAGCAATTTACATGTACATCAGAGTGATGATTACGACATATATTTGAGGTCACTACACAGGAAGTGAAAACTGTGATTAAAGGCTTCGTTTAGATTAGGATTACAATTTAGGGGATGCGTCACAAATAGTTGTCTAACAGAATAAAGTTGTCTAGCACGAAAGAATTCTACTATGTATATATAATTCTTATAATAGAGGGTAAAAGTAATGTGTAAACTTCGGACTGAATCGTGGGCCTTTTGATGTCCGTGTGTGTGTGTGTGTGTGTGTGTGTGTGTGTGTGTGTGTGCGTTTATATATATATATGTGTGTGTGTGTGTGTGTGTGTGTGTGTGTCCGTCATGTCCGTCTGTATGTACACCCGACATCTGAAAAGACACTGGACTGATTATAAATTGTATAGTTATACAGTTTTATGATGTATAATGGGATCATACTGTATTTCTCTCCCTTTTTGTTTCATATTGATATATTTTGATTTTTTTGAAGGCGTACAGTGCCTTGTGAGGTATGTGAATTCTGAAAAGCCAGTCAAATTCTCTTGCAAACCACAAGAAAGAGTGTCAGATTTAATGGGTAAAATCCGATCTCAGATGGGAGAGTTTCATCTGAAAAGGCACGATGCAAGACAAGAGAAAGATTCTAGGAACGAAATCATCTTAAAGATTTCAAACGAATCTGGGCACAAAGGCAAACGCGTCAATCGTTATGAAACCATTGGTAATTTGGAGAATACAGACTTGGAGTTCTTCTTTCAGAAATTGGGGACTAAACCCACATGTACAGGTAAGGTTATTTCTTAGTCATAGTGTGATATATTCAAGAATAGGCGTATCATTTGAGCCCTTCATTTGCATTTACGTATCGAAATATACACAAAATCTTCCTAATATCTTAGAACATCCGGGATACTTCCCATGAAGTGGGCCTTATACTACATCACACATTCGAAATATAGCAGTTGTCATGAATTGCCCAATTATGTTTACAGAATGAAACAACTATTTCCCAACATCAGATCAAGGGCATGAGGCAACAATTCTGGTGTCTATAACAATATTGAATAACGTGGTTATAGACAACATCAACACGTTCCATCAAGTTATTGTTTATCATTATTTCAGTATCTTGAATCGCTAATCAATATCTAATTATAATACACAGAGAAACACATATATTTAACTCGATCGAATCGCGCTGGAATACAGAATACAGGGGATGCTGCGCTGTGTAGTGTACCGATTGAATAGCGCCCTCAACGGTCATAGAATTTCCTTCTCTGTCTTGTCGCGCGATCGCGAGAACGAGATCGAATGATTCGAATCTTGGAATTTGAAAATTCAACCTCCACGAGCTGAGCATTTGCATATAATATGCTGTTTCGGCAATCTGTTTTACTGTCCCGCAAACGCCAAAATGTACTGAAACATGCGAAATATATATCTCACCACAAGAGGGCAGCAGGTGGTATCAAGCTTCGAGAGAAAATTCATTGGTCACGTTGTTCGATTTGAGCTCGAGCCACGCTATGCAGCAGAGCGCGTCAGCTGTCGCGAGCGCACTAATTGATTCTTATTTTGTGTTCTACGTTCTTTCCGTTACAAGTTGGAATGCGCGTGCATTCTTATGTGATGTAAGTTTTCCGTTACTAGTTGAAACACTCATTCATATAAAGTATAGAGTTCCCAGTGTATCCTACTACTTTCTTGTATCGTCATTACTATCACTGCTGTTTTCGAACCCCTTTTCTATTGTGAGTCATCCACACACATCAACATCTTGAAATGGTCAATTTTATTTTACTGTTTTTTTAAACACTGGGACCATACTAATAAAATTCATTTGATACAAATTGTTATGTGTCCCTTTTTACCTTCCGTAAGGAAGGATATCTATTAGGGATGAAAAGTCTGTGTCTGTATCACCATTTTCTAAAAAAACGGCTGGCTCTATTCAAACGAAACTTTGTAGACGTTGTCCGTAGGGTAATGGCAAGAACCAATTAGGTTTTGGTAAATATTCCATGAATATCAATGAGCAATTTACGTAAATAATGGTTTTCGGTAATTAGGCTATATCTCAAGAGTGCATGCTTCAAATTCATTATAATTTGATACATACATTTGCGATACCAAAGCGCAACTGTCTGAAATATTATTGATGTAGCTTTTATTTTTAATAATTTATTGGCATATTTCGGTAATTAGATGCCAGGGCCACACAAAAGAAAGTTGTTTGTTGTTTCTGGTCAGAAAACTTTGCCATAAGTGGTGTGACAACGCGAACTTTTTGTTAATTGTTCATGATAGTTCTGCAGTTGTCTTCCCTGAAGTAGTAGTTGATGTAGGGAGAGTTATTTTGTGTTTCCCTTGGATCTGCACTCTGCATTGACTGGACAAACACAAGAAAAAAGAAGATAGAGCTTGGCCTTAAAATAGGTTTACAATGAGCGAGGAGTTCACAAACAGGTTAAATATTTATCATCGTTTCATTTTCGTCAAATATGGACATATCATTTTCAAATTTCACACACTCATGTGAGATGAATAAAGAGAAATCGTATCTTTTTAGATTTTCGATTAGAAGTTTAGGAAGTATATTATACTGACCTCGAACCATCTCCTTTTTACTGCGATTTCTCCTGATAACAAACTACCGCTGTTTGTTGTAAGGCTTTTAATCGATTATCTAGCTTGGTATCTCAGGAAATGAATACACTCTCACATATTTATCAAGTTAATAATCTATAATTTATACTGAAATGTATGTGGTCAAAATAGGGAAAATAGACCAAGCCTAGCCTACGAAGAAAATTTTGCAACAATGTATCTATAATGGTGACCTATACATTGACCTGTATATAATTAGTGTACAGTGAGGGCACGCCACTCAAGCCACCCAACAAAATCTTGACAATTTTCGCGTAGTGATTAAAGGAGTGTGAAATAGTCTACATGCAACGAGTACACAAACCGACTTGTAAAGTCGTGCTGGGACAGAAGGAATTCGAAGTTCAACATGCATATGCTGATGGTTGTGTTAGTGCAGCAGAAACTTATATGATTTGGAGCAGATTGTACATCTGTCGGTCGAAATAGGAATGTATACACTTTACCCAGTGACGAAATAGGGCAATAATACCATATCACTTCACTGTATTAAAGTTGTTAAAATGTTATGATGCTCACCATGAAGTATGACTGATGTAAACTTTCAGATGCGTAATTATAATATTGTTATGTGAGTTTGAATGTCATTTATTATTTGCCTTGGAAACGGGTGTGGATATCCCGGGTATGTAGGGGATCAAGAAAGCCAAGTGAAGTCGAGGATGGCAAGCTTTTTATTTCCTGTGCTGAGAATAGGAGGCGGGCATTTGAACAACATTTTTGACAACCAACTTTCATTGGGACTTGAAAAATCCCAGATATAGAGCTAAATCCCTTGCATAAATTATGAAATTGCAAGACTATACCCTTACAGAAGGCATTCAGTTTAAATCTGGTTTATATTACCTTGCATCCCTTTTCCATTCGTTTTTCATGTTATGACACTTGTAAATAGTGTTACAACTTTAACTTTAGATTTAAAAAAAAAAATAAAACCCTCAATGAAGAAGGCGTTATCTGGTCAAAAAAGACTAAATGGAAATAGCAATTGGATAATCTTTGTCGTTGAACATAAACCCTGAATTCATTACGGCTTAAGCCATTAATTACTGAAATGAAAACCGTCAATAATGCAAATTAGGCCAATTAATATGAAAGTCGTATGTGTGCTAGGGTTATCAATATGCTAAGTAAATTAATTACATGGTTTTTTATCACTTTTGGGATATGCAAATAAGATTAATAAGTATTCATGGAAACTAGAAAGTGACACTTTGGCGAAAATTATTGAAATTCGAAATTAAATGGTTGATAGTATCATCATTCTGATTTAACTTACAGGTAAAAGATGTCAAAGGTAAAACAAATTACTCACATAGTCTTTGCATATGAGGTGAATAATCTCAACAACCACGACCGATATATGACTTTGCGGCCAGAAGCCTTTTTAAAAAAGGAGATTCGAATTAGGCTAAGTATAGCCTTTGTCATAATGTTGAAGTGAAATAACTTTGTGTAGACATTTTGTCTGCCACCTAATACATTGAAAGCTTCTGATTTTATTTCAGTGTATCACATGTATCAGTCCTTTCAACTATGAAAGTTTGCTATTATGTTATGTTTCTGTGGCTATGTTGTTACTGTAAAACGTGTCTAGTAACGTTGCAAATGACTTACCTGCACCTTATTTACAGATTAACAACTTTAACAGCTGTACACTTTAATATTTGTTTACATTTGTAATGGTTAATTCTTAATTACTTTGGTTACAGGTGTTCGAAACATAGCCTTTTTTGGTGCACCGGGACATGGAAAATCATCAACTATTAATACTATCCACAAGGTGAGTAGTCAACATTAATAATTTCACTATGTTACACAGACAGAAAAACAGTACACAATTTTTTCTACATGGTACAGTACTTTTTGTACTTTGCAGAATTTTATTCAAGATTTAAGCGAAATGCTTAACACTTTTCATTTGTGTTCCTCTAAACGATTGCCTTATGGGTTTGTCAAATAAACTGTGAACAGTGACCCCCAGAAGAACTAGAAAGGGACACATGCGTTTTACCATCACCGATGTAAATACCACATTGTATGAAATGTAAAGGTATAAAGTTATTGAGATACAAAACAAAAGATCTGCATTATGCAATTGTTTCATTAAAACTTAAAGATAAATCAGGAAACGTATGCATTATATTATTATCGGCAAGGCGTATACCAAGACATACAGAATTTGAAGCTTGCCTTCTTAAGCTATATATAAAGTTCAATGGATGTTTACTGAAACCTAACCGCTTCTTACCATTACATAAGGATGGTGCGTAGTACCCTTTCATCAGAATTGATGGTGTAGTGTTTGAGATATCGTATTCACAGAGACAGACTGACAAACAGACAGACAGACAGACAGACAGACAGACAGACAGACAGACAGACAGACAGACAGACAGACAGACAGACAGGCAAGCAGGCAGGCAGACAGACAGAGGAAGGTGAAGGTAAAAAAGTGATGATGTTAGCCAGAAATTATATATCAAACTGGGAATAACTTCATACGTACCCCTTTCTAATGTAAACAGGGATGTTCTTTGTATCTGTAAACTCTCTATCACTTTTCACTACTTTAATTTGTTCAGATGATGAAAGGAAGTCAGAAGTTCATTGCTTCAACTTGGACAGGATCAACAACAGGCACTGAAGTCTTGTCCCAATACAAGTTCGATATGCCAGAGAGAAGTTTTACGTTCGTAGACGTGCCAGGTGCACCTCTAAAGCAGATAAGAAAGACGGGTGGAGATGCCAAGGCTGATAGCATTATTAAAAATATCCTAGATGGGAAAATGCCTGTTAACGAGAAATTGGATTATTTTGTATGGTATTCACCAAAAGCCGTGCTTAAAAACATGTGTGGCGGGACTGGAAAAATACACGGTGTTGTATTTGTACACAAAGGCACATCTACAGAAGTCGATAAAATTGGTTTAAATTTAATATCAGTTGCACAAAAAATGGGTATGTTTTAAATCTCAATATAATACATGGTAAATCGATATCGTTTGTGCATGTGATATAGTTTTAATTGCAAATTTTAATTCACTAAATATGATTGTCGCACTGTCGTCTCCTTATGCAATTGTTCATATGGTGTTTGACACCGTTATATATACTATTACATTGCAATCAACTAATAGGTTGTATATGTATATTTTCAGTAAAGGTACCGCCGGTGGACGCCACACTTATTCACTCACTCAAGGGTGCTACTTTTTCAGTCAATCCCTCTATGTTAGAACATTCCACATGAATATTTGGCATGATATATTTTCAAAATGTATTGTATCTTGTGAACGTGTTGAAAATTAGAGCTCTTCTAACACTCAGTTTTATTTGTCTGATTCTTTTATCAAGGCTTTGGTATACCAGTACTTGGTATAGTCACACACACTGACAAGTTAACACCCGAGGGAATCACTGAATCAGTTGACCATCTCTCGACTGCATCTGGTATAGATAAGGCACGCATATTCACAATATCCAATACCGATCACACTGCTCAACAACTGGAACAAGCCAGAGTTATGGGAAGCTCAAAAGAACATGTTGAACATGTGTTGGACGGAATATTGTCGGCAGCAGAGAACTACATGGCTGATGGAAAGGTGACAGTCGATTAGTGAAGAGTATTGTCCGATAAACTTCATCAGATTTGTTCACCAATTTATCAGTGATGCATTGTAAAGAGTAAACTTACATTGATCAATCGTGTATTCATTGATACTGTATTCTGATTATACATCAGAATATTAAAATCTATGTATATGATACATTATCGTCTTGAAATTGCGAGGGTATGGAAAGTTAAATAATTTTATTGAAAGCGTTGAGATTTTGAAACCTTTCTTCTCGAAGTTTTGTTTTCTGATACTCTTGCCATTTCCAATGATGTTACCACCTACAATGAATGGAAAATTATGGAAATCTATGTAACTAAATAACACATCTTTACAACTTTATGACGAAGCTCTGTAAAATACAACTTGAGAAGGAGTGGTACTTTGTCTGTGTTAATTTCCTTTATTTCATGATTTCAATGTTACATTGATTTTTAGCTAGTTAATTTGCTGCTATCTAACAAAAAAACTGCTTTACCTTTCAATAGATAATAGTGCAAATTAGTTATTACTTATTACTTTCACATAACATGGATTTCAGGCGGTTCATGTTATAATTTTTCATGTCATATTAGGACTGCAGAGACAAGACCATAGACGAACGGAACATGCTACAAACAGGGAAAGTAAACTAAATGAATTGGGTTGACACAACATGTTGGAACAGACTTGTATTACACATCATGGTTTGAACAAATTTAAGGCCTCCTTACATGGACATGAAATGCCAGTGAACTGGAAATTTGTTTGTGAATTTGAACTATTATGTAAAGTGCCCATAAAACTGTTATCAAATTATGTGATGAAATACAAGTCTCTTTACTTCCAACATGCTGCGTCAAGTGTTATTGAAAAATCCAATTCAGTTGTTTACTTTCCCTGTTTGTAACCGCTTCCATTTGTACACAGTCTGATGTTGTATTGACGAAATAGGTATAGTGGTTGATAAACTTTCTGTAGAAGATTCTTGTATCTAAATGTCTTACCGATTTCGTGTTCTATCCTTGGCATCACATCAGGTTGTATATTTACAACAATAGCATCTTGTTTTAAATACTAAAAGTTTAGTTTACGTCAACACTTACTTATTGTAAGGACATTTTTGATATATTAAAAATCGGAAAAAGAAACGCTTAGCCTAGTATATTTGGAGAAAGTAAATCAAAGAGATTTCTTTTGGTGATAGGGATCTATTTCATCCATGTGTTGTGTTGATAGCTTGAACATTTATCAAGAAGTAGGTTGTTTGCTTTGTATTTTGTATTATAGGATGTTGTTAAATGCATGACAGTATTTGAATGTACATCTAGAAGTGAAAATAGTCAAATATACTTCTTAATGGGAAATAAGCTGATGTAAGTTTTGGGGTTTCACTTTTGCTTAATGCTTAAGAGGTATTTGCAGTATTCTACATTGATGTATATACTTAACCATCAAATTGAAATTTACCGAACTTGAAGCCTCATGTTAAATGATTTTAAGTTTGACTTGTACAATGTATATAATTGACAGGAATTGACATGAAGAGAAGGGAAGGAAAGAGAAGGGAGGGGGAGAAGAGAGAGTATTTAAGTCAATAGATAACTGTAAGTCGTCAGTTCTTTAATTGTAATAACACCCATTTCAGGTGTACCAAAAATGAACCAAGCATAAAATACTGTGAATAAAATTATTCAAACATTTATTATTCAAGTCAATTTGTCAAAATTGATTTCATGAGTATAAATTTACATACAATCACTAACTTGTACATTATCTATTTTAAACCTAAATTAGATTACTTTTCTCAAATCAGTCACATTTCAGCAACAAGTGTCATACTCAAAGAGGTTTATTCACAAATCTCCTGCAAGAGAGTATTGGAAACATAACTAAATTGCTAAGAATGGTTTATAAAATAAAATATTTAGTGCAAATTTGTGCATGACGTACATTTGTAAATTAGGAGATTTTCTATTGAATTCTTGTTATCTGAAAAAGAATTTCACCACTTCATGCAAGTCATAAAAATAACAGTTGATTTTCAGTCGACACAATGATTCTTGCTCCTCACACTCCACATACACTACTCTAGGCATGTGTGAGAATAAGTTGACCTTGCTCTGCCCTCAAGCACAGCATAAAGTGTTATTGTATTGTGTTATAATTTTGTAATTCCTGAATGTGTACTCTAAGGTGATGGCAATTTCATAATAAATGAACCAGGTTTATGGAATTGCTATAATTTGAAGACAGTCTTTTTCCTGTGGAAAGCAATCTTGATAGTTGTAGCCCACAGACTTGGCTGTCCAGCTTGACAATGTCATTTGCCAAGACTAAAGACAGAGCTTGAAATTAACCTCAGAAGCTTTTCCACATGAAGCTTAGATATAAACTAAAGATGTACATGCAATTGCTTTCCCAGGCTTGTATTAGGTGTAAGGGTGGATGCAGATTTACATTTAAATGTGTTGAGCCGTGGTCAAATGGTTTTGAAATGAAAGTATTAATGAGTATTCATTCATAGCGAATTACAAGTGCTTGTCAATTTGTGACGGATACCAACACTATTTCCTGCAGTAAACATTACTAAAGCTACTTCAAATGTTGAATAGCAGGGTGTTTATAGCAAAAGGCTGGGCTAAATGTCTGATCAGATAGCGAAGTCTTATCGCTATGGTAATTCATTACATTGAATAGCAATGACCTGTTACTACACCACAACATAGAAGACTACAGGGCAAGCAGTAACTGACAAACGAGTGAATGAGATACACCACATACAATCCATATTAGTTATAACTGGCCAAAAAAATATACATTTTGTACACCACAGTCACACACTTTTAAAATGCCGTGTCCCATTCACCTAGCTGTAGCAGAATCAGCCTTTCTCTTAAACTATAATTTACACATTCTTAAAAAGAAATAGTTTAACTTCTATGTACATCTATAGAAGCATTGTCTGTGGTTTTTCCAGTAACTTTTTAAATTGTTGTAACCACTGTGCTCCAACTGCACCATCCACTACTCTGTGATCACAACTGAGGGTAACATTCATAATGTTGGCTGCAGTGTATCTGGAAAAAAAAAAATTTTAAATCCTTATTTCACTGTTGTTGAATACTACTAAATTTTCACTTGGAAAGTATTTTCTCCTTTTTTGTGGTGTTGTTTTCCACTAAACATAACATTGCTTGAAAATACCTGTTAATCGAATATAATATGCACATATTCCTAAATTAGTGAAAATTAGTTCCAGAAAAAACAGCTAAACAGCTAATTCTCATTTCAGTGAAAAGAAAATCTCTGGAAATATAGTTTTTGCAGTATACTTAATTATGCATTCAATATGAGTTTATCAAAATCAACTTTGCACAGGCATACAGGAAAACTCCGTCTACCAATCATGTGGCCTCTCTCAAACATAGCTTTGAAAATTCGAAAATCTGGTGTACAAGAATCCTGCTGTGCAATGAAGTGAGGAATCATGGGAAGTATATTGCTTAACACCTCAAGAAAGCCAGACCAACAAATGTTGCGGCTATTGAAGACGTGTACATTTGTAACATTGTTTACTCCCAATAATTGCTCCAGGGTACAGCAGGCGTCATCTATGAAAGATTTGCCAATCTTTCTAAAGCTATTTTTATTCAAATGAGCAAAATCATGCAAAATAGATTTTATAAAGATTGGCAAATCTTTCATAGAAGATGAGTGAATCATGCAAAAAATAACAGAAAAAACTCATGAATACACTTACCCTTCCTCACTGTCTTCATCAGGAACCAATGTTTTCTGTGCACCACCTATAGCTAATATACAGGCTTGTGGTGGGTTAATAATTGCTGTGAAATGTTTAATTCCATACATGCCTAGGTTGGAAATTGTAAACGTACCACCCTTGAAGAAGAAACACGGTATTTGATTAATTTGTGATAAGGAATTCAAATGAAACGCTGGTACAAAATGTTGAACACCATACATACATGTACAGTAGTAGATATAGTGAATGCACTGTATATGAAGATGAAGACAAGATTCTGAAAATATTCGGAAAACTGCACTTAACAAGACATTTTATCGAGTAGTCATTTTGTAATTGAAGATATCAGTATTTGGGACACCATAAGACAGTATTCTATACATTCCATCCATTGCTTTATTTTAATACATGGATTCCACTCTCTCAGAAGTTTATCTTATCATTTTTGAAAAAAAGAAAGAAATTCATCTAGTTTCATACTAACCATAAATTCCTTAGGTTGAATGGTGCCAGCCCTTGCCCTTTCTGCTAGTGACTTGATTTCTGAGCTAATAGTTGAAATACCCTGGAAGGAAAACAGACTTAATGAAATAAGTGCATGCAACAAAATTGCCTTACGAATGATAACACCAAGAAATCTTACAATGACAACTAATTAGTGTATATTTGTCAATATTATGTTTACTCCAATTACACTTTATTGCCCCCTTGCATGTACACGTGTGTGTGTATGTGTATAATATATGAATACACACACACACACACACACACACACACACACACAGCCAGACACACATTATTGTAAACAACATTCAGCAGTTATATTGGCAAAAACATTTTTTCTTTGGTGAGGTTAATACTGCCTCAATGATAAAATATTAACAAATCAGACTGATGGATTCAAACTTAAATCTGCCCTGAATCTGGTCTCTGTATGAGCACATATAACTCTAGAAGTTAGTGTAATGTTGGCCAAGATACAGCATATCTGGAATGACAAACCATCTCAAACAATCTTACCTTAGATTGTGCACCAAATACTATAGGTGTAATGAGTCCCCTATCAGTACTAACTGCAACACACATATCTACAGTATGGTATCTAAAACGGGTAAATCACATGTTTTAAGTTATTAGGTTTTTGGGGGGGTTAGTAGTGTAATCTTACATAATAATCAGTAATCTCAAAAGATTTTCAAGTACAGCAGTATTTGCAAATAGCTAAAAAAATAAAAGGGTGTAACAAATTGTTATTTACATGGCACTTGGTAAATTTGGCAATTGGTAAGTTTGTTTTAGTAGTAATAATAATGTTGTTTTTGTAAATAGCACTTTCCCACTCTATTCTCAAAGCGCTCTACAATTATTACCTCTGGTTCGGATCTATATTGGCACAACAGCCCTTTATACTTTCTCAACTCCCTACAGAACATACAATCTACTGCAGCCTTTATAAGGATTAAAACATTCACATTCCAATCTCTATCCTACCAGGTTTTCTATTGCTTGGTTCAATACTACACTTTCGGTGCTTTCCCAGTACCTCATTTCATTATGCCTCCTTCCCCTACACATACACATGTACATAAACGTACACCTTGATATGCACATATATATATTTAATCATGAACTTACTGTCTGATGTATGTTTCCTGCCAGGATGAATTGGCCTCAGGAACTTTTAGACAAGCAAGGGAAGCTGCCTTGACAATGAAGTCATTAACAGACAGTTTAAGTCCATCTTCTTTAACAACCTCATTTAAATCTTTTCTAAGTCTGTAGGAGACAACCAATCAAAATCAACATGAGGAACAAGTTTTTGGCACAGGTCAAAATAATTGATAAATTTGTCTCTACGCATTCAGACAGGGGGATGGGGGATGTATCTTTACTAACACTGCATGAGACAGTTGATGTCAACTGAGAAAATTGACATCATGGCTTCAAATAATATAGCAAACTCTGTGTTTGTGAAAGTATTGTTTGTAATATATTACTCATACTAACAGTGGGCTATTACAAAAGGAGGCAAATAAAACAATCATCAAGAAAAACAAAAAAGAATGGAACACTCAAGGCCGCCTATAGGGGTGCCACACTAATGGCTGTCATTGCAATTTCTTTCTTATACTACAGCACAATGGAAGGAATAGAAAGCATTGTGAAAGCAGGGGGGGGGGGGGGGGGGGGCAAAAGGAAAGGAAACACCTAAAGCTAACTCAGAGGGTGATAATCACCCAAATGACCAGCTATTGGAGTATACTTTCTTTCTTATACTAAAGAAAGCAGGAGAAACTAGTACTTAAAGAGCCTAAGCTTTTCCATACATACATACATACATACATACATACATACATACATACATACATACATACATACATACATACATATATACATACATACATACATACATACATGTAAGTAAGAAGATTGGGGAAGTTATTATAAAGACCTCATTAAAATTACACAACCATGCAACTAAGCAGGTGTTTCACAGAGGAAAGTCTTGCTTGGTGAGATAGCTACTTTCATCCATCTCAAAACGTTTGGAAATGAATAACTAACAGGTAATGTGATTTCACTATGTTACACAGTTATGCTGTTATGATCATTGATCCTCTAACATAAACTGGTGCATAAGTGTAAGAAATTTGTTTTCTTCATAAGTGTAGAAATAGTATGTGCTGAAATATATAATCCAGAGTAATTTACACACCATATGAAAATATACATACATGTACATAATTATGTACAACTGTTAATATACATATATACTTACTGCATAAGATTATCCATTCTAATATCCATAGTAAGATAATAATGTGGTGTAGACTGCTTGGATTGAGTTAGTCTTGCAGCAATTGTCTGTTTAAAAGTAAGACAATATTGAATCTAAATGTTGTAGACTTAATATCATTACTAAAACTTACAACAACACCGACATTTTGGATTAATCTTCTTTAATTAGGTGGCAGTAATATAAACATGAGCGCATAAATAGCTACTCAGTACTGTGAGAGGCCAGAAAAGGCCAAAATCCACAACATTCAAAATTTCATGGGTATGTCTATGTCATCAAAGCTTCAGCATTCAAATCAAATATATCAGGCCATAATTACACTTTTAAACATAAAATCCTGCCACTCACATTACATGTATCTTTTACATGAACTAGACCAGCAGGGGGTTAAAAGCCAACTAAAGAATGTTGTTACCTATCAGACTTACCTTTCTCATATTGCTAAGTTCCAAGTCACTGAAGACACCAGTTGGGGGAGCTGCTGGTGGTGATGGCATTGCAGCAGGTGTAGGTGTCACAGGTGCTGCCACCGGGGGTGCTACAGCAGGTGGTACAAACTGTTCAATATCTACAGCTACAATTCTTCCCCCAGGACCAGTACCTGCTACTAGCTATACAAAAATCAATTGGAAGAGTTTGGTAAGTACTCCATATCGTCATATGATTTTAATACTGGAGGGTTTTCTACAGTACAAAACGTTTTTAATTTATCACCTCACAGAGATGAATCTTCATCATAGAACCATGTAAAATATTTAGTAATGAATATTGTTACTCAGCCAAAAGGTTTCTTGGAAGCAAATTGACTCAAAGTGAGCAGAAGTTTTTATTTACTACATGCAAGCATGAACCTAGTGTCAATGAACATGCATTCTCGTAATGTTAGATGTTATTATACCTTACTGTTTCAGTAATTGGCAGCATATTGCAATATTTTTGTCCAACTAATCAGTTGCGAACATTGCGTAACTGCTGACACAGCTTTATCTATCTATTAAATGCTACCATCTATGTGAAATACAAAAGCATCAAATAGTTTCTAGTGTAGCAAGATGCTTTTATATCATGTCATTAACATCTGAAATATACACTCAGCTGTTACATTTTAAGCAAGTGTGTGTGTATAAATGTGTGTCTATGTGAGTGAATGAGGATGGGTGGGGTTGTATGTATGTATGTATGTATGTGTCTGTCTATATATATGTATGTATGGATGGATGGATGGATGGATGCATGCATGCCATGTACATGTACATTTTGTATGTATGTATGTATGTATGTATGTATGTATGTATGTATGTATGTACATGTATGTATGTATGTATCAGGGGTGAACAAATCCACTGGTCCGAGGTCCGGGACCAGTGATTTTTTTGGGCGGACCACACAAATTTGACCTTGTCTGGTCCGTCGGACCAGTACCTTAAACTGTAAATAATCATGCTAAAAAGTAGGAACAGCAACAACTGAATGTGAACAAACAAGAAATACGATCACGATGGAGCTAAAACTACAAGCCTTGCATGACCTTTCGATGGGTCATGAAGTATTATCAGGTGACTTCCGACTTCAAACCAGCAATATGCTATAGAGAGGGGGCGTGAACTTTGACAGTTGAATGACTGGTGGTGCGTCAATACGTCATAGTAGCGGCCGTACATCGTAGTTTATTTCACTGAATCAACAACAATGTGAAATGATAGACAGGAGATAACACTCAACGCACATGTGGCTCATATCATTACTAGTAGGGACATACCGGTTTAGGGACACAAGAATTAGGAAGACAAGAGTAATAATTTCATTGTATAATAATTAAAATGTATCAAACGAAACATTTTATTTGCTATCATACTGTCAGCATTGATTGTATTATTGTTTTTATTCATAAAGGAGCTTCAAATGATTTATAATAGAACCCCTTTCATGAAATGAAGTCATCCAAATGACGCACAAACTTCATGTTATCCCACAAAAGTCCGGGACAAAAGTTACCAAGTTTGTCCACTGGGCAAGTGAATAACAAAGGTTTCATCATTTTTGCCAACCTCAGTTACTTCCATGATAGCAATCACTGACTGTCATCTTGGTTTTTCCAATGACTTACAAGGGTTGACAATACCATACCAGTCCTCCTGCATTGCTTTCTGCAATATGCTGGTCTCGAACCTCAGATGCAGAGCTCAGATGTGTGCACACATGTTGCTCATTCCATTTCGGGTGTGTGGGTTGCTTGTTAGACACATAACACAAATGCACTCCAAATCTGAGCATTTATGCTGCTTATTATCGTTTACTTTGTAATAGATAAAAGATTACACGATCAAAAATATACACCACCTGTTTTATTTTCTCCTTGCATGTAATTTAGGTGTAACTAAAAATAATGTGTTAAGATCAACCCTAGACAGAAATGGTATGCGCCAAGGCATTTCCCACGATATCTTATCTGTTACTATCTGTAAACATAGGACGTCAGTGTCCACACTACGGTAGTACCTCTCAAATAAACGACCATTTCCCAAGTAGATTTGCTGTGTAATGTGTGGCTATCCATCTCGTAAATAATTTAGACCCATCTGAAACGCGAATGGCTGTAAAGTTTTAAATGGACAACACGGACAATGGTCAATCTTTTGAGCTATGGAAAACAACTGACCAGCATGACACCAAATGAACATTCTGATTCTAGGGTTACACTTACAGATAGTCAACGAAGTATCTATTTTAGCACTGTGATAAGATATTTGCCAAAGCCTCGATAACTGGCGAATTTGATTTTATCTCCATACCGTCACACGGACTCCCTCTAGTCAGACAATGTATGTGTTCCTAGGTCTTTTTCCAAAGCCTCGACAACTGGTAAATTTGATTTTATCTCGACACAGTCACACCATGGACACAAGGACTCCTAGTCAGGCGATGTATGTGTTCGTAGTTTTTTTTTTCGTGAGATTTTATAGGATCAACTTTGAAGGGGTCAGTTTCTTTGTACAATTGTGATGATTTGCTTGCAATATCTGGGGTTTCCAGACAAGTTTGACAAAACGTAGTACAACTTTTGTCGTCATACTGCAATCATGACCAAGTAAAACTGTTTTTCAATGTTCTTGTCGCATATTTCTGTCAAATTTCTAATCCTTCGTGAAATCCAATATTTTTCAATATTTTTCGTTTCGTCGATGCGTCAAAAATAACCGTTACAAATATAATAGAATTGTCAATTGACTGAAACCAAGCATGTCAACTTTATATTTATCATTATAAATTGGGTATTGTTCAACTATAAGTGGTGTACGTCTAAATATATAGATTCATAGGCAAGATTTAATGTTTCACGTTAGCGGGACCAAGGACCACGGACCACTAATTCTTTCAGCAGGACCACTGGATTTTTTAAGGCACTGGTCCGGGGACCACCAGTTCACAAAATGATTTGTTCACCCCTGATGTATGTATGTATGTATGTATGTATGTACAATGTACATGTATGTATGTATTACAGTATGTTTTCTGTTCACTGGTTGTAAATGTAAGATTGTCCTTTTAGGACAATAAATGGATTAATAGACAGTGAACATAAGGAGAGTATGTAGTAAAGCATACATGTGTGAAATTTCTAAATAGATTTATCAACTTACTGAGAGATCAATTCCTTTTTCAGCAGCAAGCTTCTTGGCAAATGGACTGGCAACTATTCTACCACCTGGTGTTGGAGTTTGAGGGGTAACTGGCACTACTGGTTTAAGAGAGGGTGGTGGTGGTGGTGTCATCTGAATGGGTGGTCTTGGAGGAGGGGGAGGGGGTCTTGTCAGCTGCAAGATAAAACATCCACTAAGAAATCATATGCAATAATTCATTTCTATTGTATTATCAAAATCATCATAAATATGCTTTACAATCAGGTGAAAATGTTCAAATACAGCAGTCACATTAATAAATGCACGCCTTGGGATCCAAAACAACAAATGTGTAGCCAGTAAGTAAGTAGGGACACTCAACAAAATTGTGTTTCTCAGCAGAAATTCACGATACTCATGAATGATTTGAGTTCCAAAGTGAAATCAGGCATTCTGCAAATAAACTAAATTTAATGTGGTGGTCTGAGCTTTAGATGGGTAAGGTTACTACATGTACATCATGATCGCAATATGGCACTGCACATCACATTTGTCAACAAAGAAGCTCTTCATCCAAACACTTATATCGAATGACTTCTGAACTTTTAATGGAAATAATACAAGAAATGTAGAGATTGGTTTACCTTTGGTGGCTTTTTTGGTTCTTCTGGAGATTTTGGTAATGGTGGTGGACCATCTAAATCTTCTGTTGGTTCATAATCTTTAAATGCACCTATGTCACCTTCCTCCTCAGACAAAATACACAGCAACTACAAAGAAATATAACAAAGAAACTATTACCATGCTAAATAAAACATTATATTATATCATGCTACTATGCGCCATTCTGATTGGATAATAACTGTGGTAAAATCCCATTTTACCACGGCTGGCAGTGGTAAAATGGGTCCCTAAACTAGCATATGAATAGTACTCACAAAAATGAAGCTAGTGTTCGTTCTTATACCAATAAGTTAACACTTCCTCAGAGTAAAGGTATGTCAGGTATCCTGTACAATAGTTTAGGTTACAGTAGTCCAAATAATTCCACTGATGACCTTGCGATCGAAAGTAACGATCGATCAGTGGCTTCAACATCACTGGCCATGGCTGATAAGGTACAAGTTCTCCCATGCAATGAGCCGTCAGCGTCCTGCTCTCGTTGAATCAAACAACACCAATTTAACTTTTAACCATCAGTCAAGTGCGTCAGGATTATTTCAAAACTGTACATTTTCAGGTTCAGTCAATGTTCAATTTGTTAACCATTAAATTAAAGTAGACTGTGTAATGTCGCGTCTCTGATTTACTGTCTCGAGCTTTCTCCGATTCCACTGATTCAACGCCGAGACATCTATTTTTAGCAGTGTACAAGATTGTATTGTTCTTATGTAAATATCCAAACAAAATTGTTACTTTCTTTGACCCCTTGCCCCGTTTTCTTCGTTGCTAGTTTTCAACGCGTTTTCGTTATGCATTATATGATGTAAATAAAGTAATTTATCAATGTAATGCAATGTAGTGTATGGTTTGTGTTCATGCAGTGTGCGTGTTTGGGCGACATGAACGTATCCACTCATCAAAATATGCTCGTTCCCGACGATCTATTACCGACGATCTTTTTCTGTACGTGCGAATTCGCCTTTTCAGGCATATAAATAACCACAGAATCACATTTAGAAGAAATAGACACATATTTTGATATAATATAATAGCAATAACCCCCTCCGAAGGCGGGCATACACTCGAATTTGGTACAATTCGCTCCATATAGCACTCGCCATTCAGCTCGTGCTATATGTCGCGAATTGTACCAAAATCTCGTGTATACCCGCCTTCGGCGGGGGTTATTGCTTAAATATACATGCATTAGCAATGTCTTAAAAATTTGCATATGGTAATCACATGAATACCCAATTTTTAACAAGGATGCTTGGCATCAGTATACCCTCTAATACAAGTAAATTTTGTTATTGTAGGTTGGAATGCTAAAGCCTGACAATGAAACACAGAAAGATTTAGGTACATGTATCACCTACCTTTCCAATTGGAACTTCCTTTGATCCTTCCGCAACAAAAATTTTGGCAAGATAACCTTCCTCTGGTGTTTCCATCGACATAGTTGCCTTATCTGTTTCTATTTCAGCAAGAACATCACCCTCATTTACACGCTCACCCACCTATGAAGTCCATAAAATGAAAAGTTAATTTTTCATACAAATTTTGATAACTAACAGGTCCATGTCAAAAAGGCCTGGGATTGAAATGACTTGTCATTCATTTCCTTACATTGAACTGGGTGGCATATACAGGTGAGTAAAATGTACAAGAGTTTCATAAGTTTGATAACTTCTAGAATGTTCAAGTTTATTCCAATATCTTATATTAGGTTTTTGAACATTATTTGTTCAATCAACTAACTAACTAACTAACTAACTAACTAACTAACTAACTAACTAACTAACTAACTAACTAAATAAATAAATAAATAAATAAATAAATAAATAAATACAGTGAAAAAATTACTAGTAAAAACAATTACATGTAAAACAGATAAAATACATGTACGTCTTGGCATGCAATTTTCCATATCATTTTTTCAAGGATACCAGTGATTTCCAAATACACTTTGTAGCTACACAAGTGGACAATCAATAGAAGGGTAACTTAAGACAAAGTCATTTTACCTGTTTCTCCCATCTTGTGAGAGTACCTGTCTCCATTGTAGGTGATAATGCAGGTAATGGGACTTTATGGTGAGGAGGTAAATCCTCTAAAATAAAAGAATAAAACAAAATTTGTCAGTCCTCTATAACTTAACAAGTACTAGTGAGTTGTACCAAGTGCATAAAATAAGTGCAAGTGTTACTACAAATGTTGCATACATGTACACAGTCTCTTCCCAACATAAAGCTTGCACTTCATGGTGTAATGACGCTAACTGCATCCCAAGGTTTTTGAAGTTGCTTCCTTGAAGAACATCATGCTCTCTCCTAGGTAGATACATGTATATATGGATTCAGGAAGATTGTCAATGTCCTTCAATTATTCTGGACTATAGTTTGGTGGCAGTCTTAATAACTGACATTCATCCCATTACAGTAAACCATGAAATAATACACCAAGGACCTGTCTACATCTATATACATCATTCTATACTTCAGTAAATAGACAATCTAAACTGATAGAATATGCTTTTGTACACTATTACTCCTTGCCGTTGGTTCTCCACAAAAGCCAATTAAGTAATTTTTAATTTGTAATTCCCTATAAATTCTCAATAAATATCAGTGTTTCACTTAAAGTTTGAGAACCCTGATATCAGAAAAGGATAAATTTTCACAAAAACTTCTCAAAACTAATCTGATCACTTTTTAGATACTACTCCAGGCCAGGAAGAATGACTTTACAAAACCTTGATCTTGCTCACTTTTGTATCACGAGTATGGCAAAGATGTCATACTTATAAATTCTTCAAGATTATTTGTAAAATTCATGCATTTTAATCATTTGTACACTCGTATGTGAAAACTTTGTGTTTTGTACAATTGTCATATACTCTATGTTTATCATCTTCCATCATAATCTCTGGTTGTTTTGCTTCATACCAAAGATGAATAAATTATGTGTGAGAATGAATGTTCATGGACTCTGGCTTCATAGTATCAAGTGAAAATTTCTAATTACAGTGTCAAATCATTTTCAGAAGTGAATCCAAATTTTTTGCTGATGTTTCATCACCATTGACAGGAATGTAGAAGAAAATTTGAAATTCGCTTCTGAAAAAGTACTTGACTTTGTGAGGAGAAATTTTCCTTTGATACTATGAATTTCAGTGTTTTTATTGATAATAAGTATATCAAATGAAATGAAACCTGTCTTACCTGAACTGAGAAATCTAACTTGTGTAACATTATTAATTCTGTACACTTGGAATACAGCTGGCCTATGCAATGGTGACCTGAAAACACAAGCACATGGAAACTCACTACATTGTATGTATTCATTTGTGCAATTCTTAATTTAGAGTACCAAATACATTTTGTATTTAAGAAAGCCCAATACATTTTTGTACTTGATTTTTTACAATGAAAAATGACAAATGTGGCCTGGATTTTGTGGAAGCATTATTACATGTACATAGATTTACACTGACTGTTGTAATTGAATAACATACAAAATTTTGATACATTTTTGGAGAGATCTCAAATAGAGAGTGACAGAGAAGAAACTGAGTGACAGAGATGGAGAGAGAGAGAGACAGACAGACACAGACAGACAGACAGACAGACAGCCTGACAGACAGAGAGGGGGGAGGGGGATGCAATATTTTACTGTAAAAATGGACTATTCTTTTATATTCTTTATGTCCATTTTTACATAAAACCACTAAATAATCAGGAGGTCTCATAGTCCTGCTTACAGACGAAGTAAATCTGGACTTGGTTCTGACATTTGTATACTAATAGTACCCCGGCTAGTACCACTCCAATCCAATTTTACTTGTGTGCTAGATTAAGATATGGAAGAGTGACAAAGACTGAGTGGCATGACAATGAGTGAGTGGTTGTATGGACAGCCAGGTTGAAAAATAGCGGGGTGTCTTGCACACTAATGAAAGAGGTGTACAGTTATATTCAAATTTATAATATACCTAGTGATAATGATGTGCCATGATTCGCTAGAATCAGTCACGTGATAGGAAAATAGAATGACTATTTCCCTAGGGAAATAGTTCCATCAACTTTTACATGGTCACGTGACCATCGCGCGTTCACAGCAGGTCAAAATGGCAGCTTCTGACGATGTCATCTGCCACCGCGAGTTCACAGCATGAGGTATATTATAAAACACATATTGCCTGGCCTATATTCGGGCTATAGCACCCGTTAAGCGTTCATTACCCCCTCGTGACTGTGAGTTACCAGAATCACATGCTATTTCCCAAGGCCAAAGGCCGAGGGAAATAGCATGTGATTCTGGTAACTCACAGTCCCTCGGGTGTAATAATCGGGTGCTATAGCCCTCATGGCCAGGCAATATGTGTTCAATAAAAGTTAGTTATGCCATGTTATGGGGTTCACCATCGACCATGTAGATCGTGTATGCAGGATCTATGGTTTAATTTGTATAGTCACAGCATACAGACCTATCGAAGATTACGTTGTCTATATAATTTCTATAAAATATAATCATGTTGTAAATTACAATGTCCATATCATTAAAATTGTTACGTAATGTCAAAATCACACGATACGGACGACTTCGTATATTTATAAGGGAAACACGACCGTGATTGAAAAATGTAAATGCTTTGGAATGAGCAAAAAATTCAATCTGAAAAGGGAATCCCTGATCGAGTTATTCGATGTTCACGATTTTGATATGCAGGTGTTATAGTCACGAAAATTTCCCTGGAAAACAAGCGAGATGCCAGGCCAGGGTCGGTCGAGACTACATACACGTACAGCTGGGATGGATGTTCACTATGTCGACATGAACATGCAAACTTACCGGACTTTACTACAGAGATGTCCGCTTCTAATTGCAACAACCCTGAAAGAATGTAGCCTACATGTTCTTGAAAATGTATTTATTCGGCTTAGAGCTCTCGCTACGCTTGCCGACCGCTGCATTCCGTATATTTTTCGGCTCGTCTAGCAGGATTCAGGCGAAAAAGTCCCCGGCCTCGCTTTCGATCAAAATGTTGGTTGGTTTCTCGTTCGTTCTTCACTCCAGTTCAAGACTAACTTTGCGTGTGACGTCATCATGGTGGTATGGGTTCGTGGTGGTCACTACTGGCATGACGTGACTGGACCAAACGTCGACCAGCGCGGGCCTGTTTTCATTGTATTTGATAAAACTTTTAATTTTACACAAATAAATTGATTTTATCGTCGTGAAAAATTCCATCAGACAAAACAAATTACTTCCCAGTATAAAGCATTAACATGCCAAACAAAAGCTTGAGAACGGTTCCAGTAAGCCTGAGGGACAGTGAGAGGAGGTTTTTTTTCTAAGAAATAATTTTCACTTGAGACAAAATTTCAGCTTCAAGTTGATATTGGTGTAGCTAGTGTGGTCTCTAACAAAACCATGTCTAGTCAAACTCCCTTAATCAGCACCAAACGTTGTTCGTCCAGTCAACTAACCACAACTGTTGTAGTGATGTAACTTAGCGTAGCATCATAAGTCCTGAACTGACAAACCATATTGGACATTACATAACTGTCCCAA
The DNA here is from genome assembly GCF_964340395.1 of Glandiceps talaboti. Classification (NCBI taxonomy): domain Eukaryota; kingdom Metazoa; phylum Hemichordata; class Enteropneusta; family Spengelidae; genus Glandiceps; species Glandiceps talaboti. The sequence continues at coordinate 10,142,412 of NC_135561.1, forward strand.
TAAACGGTGATTTTATGAGGGACTGTGATATTGGTTAGAATTTGTGATTTAATTAACAAAGGCATGGTGTTAATGACTGTGTGGGTGACTGTGGATGAATTTTAAATTGCATCTTATACATCTCAGCCGGACTTCTAGAGTAACGTTATGACTTTGACTATACTTTGAGTGGAGGTGTAAATCGTAACGATACTATAAGAACTAGACTAGGCTAACTTTAATATCTTACAACGAAATTTAAAGTAAGGGAAGATGTTTTTCCTTTTCAGTGACAAGTTACCATGTTTGCGATTGAAATTTGATGACAAAACTGTTGTACACATATGATTGTACTTGTGAGGTTCATAGGCCTACATCTTTGAATTTCATGGGAACTTTATCATATTGCACCTAAATGCTTACATATCATAATCTAACCATTTCTGGCAGATATGTAAACTTTTATACTTGTCATTAATTTTTTTTTACACCTTATAGCGTCTTGTTAGTGTTTGTATTTTGGGTACACATTATTACTCATAATGCTTCACCAGCAACGTTAATGTACCCCATGACTCTCTGTCATGTGCCTCCCTTTTGGGCTCACTGTTAGATAGTAAGATACAGACATGCGTGCTACGCTAAGTCCCAGCACTCATTAAGAAGCCTGATAAGGCTGATGAACAACACAACGTATTACAGTCTAACTGTAAAATTATTGGATTTGGTGGAGACCTTTCCTTCCGTGATAAGCCTTATCAGTGTACATTTACAGTGTGTAAAAGAAGGTCACCCGATGTACACAAATCGAAAAAGGCTTCATCATAGAATTGTTATTCATATTTTGGCTCTTGCGCAAGTTCTCGTGGATATAGAGTCACAGAGTGGTCAAACTGATGAGAGCAAGTTCATGAGCATCTGCGCTTATGATGTATACTATGTATCATGAATGATCAATTACTCACGGAATTAATGTCGGCTATTGTCCCTAATATGTTATCATATCATTGTGAGAGAATACTACGTTATACTTATAATTACTTTTTTTTTTAAATAATCTGTTGAAAAATGAGTGAAGCTAGGAACTGAGAACGAGTCGAAGTACAGACGCCATACTAGTCCTGCTTGCATACGAATTAATTCGGGACTCGATTCTGACAATTAGAGTCAAGTCAGCAATATAGACTCGTGCACCGCCTGTAAGCAGGGCTAACGCCATGATGTGATGATAGTATTGATACGCGCGACATAAAGCAAACCACGCATTCTCAATGGCCCGATCCGAGTAAGATTCGTGACGTCGACTTTGACGGGTTAAGTTTGCTGGAACGGTATACGGTACGCAAACAGACGGATAAGTCTGTAAGCTTATAAATGTTTTCAGACACATCGATTGGTACATAATTGTGTTGGTTTTAACACATTAAAATTGTTTTATTATATTTATATAAATGTAACTCGTTTGAAACGTAAACATGGTAAGCTTATGTGGAAAAAAAACAAAAGCACACAAAACATCTTCATAAATATGTTAAAAATGGAATACTGTAGTATAACAAATTACTCACTCGCTTTTTAAATTTTTCTACATCTCAGTTCTTTGCGCGAGTATGGCGTGGTGTATTTAAGCTTAGAGGGCGCCCTTGACATGAAAATAAAAGTAATTTGTAGATACAAACATACGATTTTGTTCCAAATTTAGTACAAATAACTTGCAGTGCCAGTCATCGTGGAAACAGACAGACAAACAAGGCAATCAAATGGCAAAACAAAGAAAAAAATATATTAGTAAACAAAAAAACAAACAAACGAATAAATGCATAAATTAATTTAATAAAATAAATAAATAAATAAATAAATAAATAAATAAATATTTTTTAACAATTGATATGCTAATGTTTTCCAGTTTGTGATAATTATGATTTCATTTTTCAGTTATCAATATCATGTTACAACCGAGTCTTTTGAAATGAAAGGAACTAAAACAAAAACACTGAAATCTCTTCAAAAACGCTTTTTTTTTTACAAAAATAAAAAAAAATAGGCTAGCATGTCGGCAGAATAATAGAATCCTTCTAACTCCATGCCGGGTACAACCATACTTCACTCGCTCAGGTATATACGTATTTAATTACTTCTGATGATTGCTTTATATATATGTGTGGCGCAGTACAGTACAGTACAGTACAGTACAGTACAGTACAGTACAGTACAGTACAGTACAGTACAGTACAGTACAGTACAGGAGGGCGCCCTTCAAATGAAAATGAAAGTGGTCTTGTATGACGTGATCATGACCTCCCATATAAATGTAAAACAACGACACTTATTCGTTTCACTAAAACGTCTTTATTGTTCGAAATGAGTAAGCAAACATCTAGCATCTACTAGACTGTCATAGTGCCAGACACATATAAACAAACTAAGCATGTCACGATCAAACATGACCTTTAACCCTCGAAGAAAATGTTTAGATGCAAGATGGCGACGTAGCAACGTGTACCAGTAACGATTGTTACTTAATGAAATATCCCGGATTGCGGTACTATGTCACCAAGATTACAGACCATAATGTCGAAAAGGGAGTAGTTCAATCGACGTCGAACGTGACTGCGATCTGCGATTTCTTGACGAGATAGAGGTAAGTTTACAGAGAAGCTTGCTACGATGTACGTCGTAGATAACTGGTATGGTATTAGTAAGCACTTTGCTTGATCATGGCAGTTTGACGTCATGGGATCGCATTCAAACGGCGCATTGTACTTCACATGGATCATGAATGGATCTTTCATTGGCCAATATTGAATCCAATGATAAATGTCAATGTTTTAGAACAGAACGTTGATAAAATAGCTACTTTCCCTGTAATAAATCGTTGAATCATGAATTTAATGCCTTTATAATTAAATAAATGCATTGTTTATAGTTAGCCCACAAGCGCAAGCGACTGTGTGTTTTGTACCATGGAAAATGGTCGTACAATGTACTTCCATGAAACAAGACGTTGTAATCTGATATTATATATATATATATATTGATACTATTAATGAAGATGTTTGTCTGGAGAGAACAGTTCTCAATGCAACAGTAAAAGCAAAGCATAATCAAAAATTATAACTCAAAGCATAGACCCTCCACGGTGGAGGGTCTATGCTCAAAGAGTTTCACACGCTTCTGCGATCATCATGTTATGGATAGGCTTGGACATTACGCATGTTACGTAATGGGATGGCCAGACTAATCAACTATTTATGGGGGTTTCGTTCTGGTGTGGTTAGCTGGGAAGAACTTCCCTTCTTTCCTCAAACCGCTATCACTTCCTCAGCGATCATCAGCCAACGGATAAATATTGACGAGTATAAAGTTGGCGTCAGATTCAGATTCAGCTAGCGTCATATTGAGCGTCAGATTCAGCGTCAGATAGCCTCAGATTCGAAGATACCCGACGGCCGGACTCAATCAAAACTGAAATAATACCGTTGAGACTACACGGAAAGATTCTGCTTCACAACCTTTTGATGGGAGATGGAATGTCTCTGCTTGCACAATTTTTAAATTTTAAATTCAAATTTTTAAAAATGACAACATATTACATACGTAAACTTAGCTTTTACTCCCGGCTTTTACTGACACCATGTACATTATTGGCAAAACATATCAACCAACGAACATACAGTGGCTGAACTTGGGGCTATCAATAGCCCCATCTACACGGCACTAAAAATCCTACCTGAGGTAGGATTCAGGATAGTTTGAAGCGCGTGTAGATGCAAACGCATCCTGAACCTGTCCTGAAACCGTCCTGACTTAGGACACCTTTGAGAGGTTTCCTGAAACCCTCCTGACTTCGTCCTATAGTACTGTCAGGATGGAACGCGCGACATCTACGCTGTAACCTTCCTACGTGTAGACACAAATCTATCCTACCTCAGGTAGGATTTGGGACTGCCTCAGGTAGGACGACCTACGTGTAGATGGGGCTAATGTCTCGGTTGCAAGTATTTCAACTCTATTTCACATATTTTTCCCAAATAAAAATTGTGCAAGCAGAGACATTCCAACTTCCATCAAAAGGCTGTGAAGCGGAATCTTTCCCTGTAGTCTCAACAGTATTATTTCAGGTATGTTTGAGTCCGTCAAGTGTCTTCGGATCTGAGGCTATCTGACGCTGAATCTGACGCTCAATATGACGCTAGCTGAATCTGAATCTGACGCCAACTTTATACTCGTCCATTATTGAGATGGTCAAAGTCGATATGTACATGTAAATGTTTGCATATAATATATTGCCTAATAAGATGGTGGATTAGACTATTCCTTACGGGGGGGGGGGGGGGTGTTACTGCTATAATTGGCGAGGGAATAATTATTTTCGTGGTGGCATTTGAAGACTAATTTTAATTGATTTGTTCAGTAGTATGCTCTTTTCAGCATTAATTATACTTATCTTTTGGCAAGAATAGGTGGGATTATTTTGCTTTGCTTTCACCCCACTATCCTACAGTATGCCCACAGGGAACAAAAAGAATAAATTTTTTTTTTTCTTGCAATTTTTGAGATTTCTAATATTATTTCCTTATTTTCTCTAAGCTTTTATCTTAAATAATTTTTTTGATATTGCCATAATAAATATCATTTCCTCTGACTATTTCTTTTTTCCAATGTCCTAACATTACCACTGTCTTATCAGAATATACCAACTTTGCATTGATCAGTACATTGCTAATCCTAGAACAAACTCTCAGGCTATGTGCCCAAATAACACATTACGTTAATGTGTACTACCATGATGGTAGGGTTAGTATATGTTTACACTCACTTTGTAATGTGTTGGTAAATTTGAATAAGACAGTGAGAATGGTAAGAAATAGGGGAAAAATAGTCAGAGGAAACAATAGTTATGGTGGCATTATCAAAAAGTTTATTTGAAATAAAAGCTTAGAGAAAATAAGAAAATAATATTACAAATCTGGAAAATCACAAGAAAATAATTATTTATTCTTCCTGTTCCCTGTGGTATGGCTACAGTTTGCAAAAAAAAAGGGGGAGGGGTGATAAGGACAATCCTGACAATGTATGATACAGTCTCATAACATTCATTTAGTTTCTTCTTCTTACTTGTGTTTCAGGTGTCCATCAAATGTAATCATGTCCAAGAAAATGAAAAAGAAGGGGCCTCCCCCTTCAAAGAAAAAGGCACAGGTACCCATGGATGCGGCTGATTTGTACCCAGATCAAGACCTTGACCTTGATCTTCATACATCTACATTGAATGAGCAATTGAATGATACATATGAATTAAGTGCAAAGTTAAATAATGCTTTGCCCCTGAAGAAAAAGACTGCGGCACCGCTGAGAAAGACTGAGGCACTGCTGAGGAAGAGTAAAGTTAAGGCACAACCATTAAGGAGGACACTTGACTATGAGCAGTATGAAAGTAATTCAGATTTCAGTCTTGAAGAACCACAAGACTTTCAAAACGATTATGAAGAGGTGTCAAATATTCCGCCACCTCCTCCTCCTCCTGCTTTATCACTTGTTTCAAAAAAGCCAAAAACTCAAAAAATTCAATTCAGTTCAGTGCCTGTACAATTGGAACAACAACAACAACAACAACAACAACAACAACAGATGGTGGTGGTGGAAGATATGCCTGATGAGGATCAACCAAAGAGTCTACCTTTCTCAGCAAGAGACTTAATAGTACGAAAAGGAAAACTTACAAGTAGATTGAAAAAAAAGGCAGAAAAAAGAGGTGAGATTTGTTTGTACTCGATGTGTTAACGTTTTAGAATCCAAGCAGTAACAGATGAAGGGATCAGACTCTTCTAACAATTGCGTATATTTTGTACCATAAAATATGTGCAGGGAAATCTGGGTGTGGTTAATGTAATATTATACAAAATATACCTACTGTAGCTCTCAAACAAAATATTCTTGTCACATGTTTCTTCTTTAGAGCTGGTGAGAAGTTGTTAATGATATGAGATAGATGTAATATTCTCACATAATGAGAATCAAGAATTGTGATGGGCTTTGACGTAAACATTTTTTTAAACAGTTGAATTGCAATATAAGTTAAAAGTCATTTTAGTGCATATATTGTACAGTAGAAACTGTACACAGACTTATAACTATACAGATATAATGTTTGTATATGTATGATGACATATGTTACATGTATGAACAATACTACATATGAAAAACAAAAGATTAATCAGTCTGGCCACTAGTAGCGCTATTTCTAATGCTTGGCCAAGAAGTTAGCCCAACAATAGTTGTGTATTCAATGATTACCACATCTACAAACTACATGTAGGACTATTAACAAAACAGATCAATGTCTTTCATTATGTCATATATGTGTGTCAGTATTATAGCAATTGTTATCGCTTCTCTTTCTCTTTACAGTGGACTTTACACGATCCGACTTACTGTCAAAACTAGGAGCTGACATTACAACTCACTTCCCTATTGGTAAATTTAAGGTGAGAAACAAAGCAAGAATGAAGCACAGCAGTGTGCTCTCTAATGATAGCCAGATTTTGTTGTTGTGAGTCAAAATGATAAAAACTGGCATTTCTTGTGAGTCACCATATCGTGAGAGATAGGGTAACACCAAATATTTGTGCGTCACTAGAAGATGTGTGCATCAGTGGCATGTCAAATTAGCTAAGAGGGCACACTTTAGCACAGTGAACTGATTGTACATACAAGCAATCAGGCTAGGGAATTCAATCCAGAATGATTGCTGATCTGGATATATTTTCCAGATTGGGATAAACACGTACTTTGATTGAAATAATTATTTTGATTGGGATAACCGTTTGTATTTTTATACCCTGAAGGGGATAAAAGACCATTTAATGCCTTGATGCATGTACATGTATGTATGACATGGTGCATATTGAAATAGGTACATGTGGGTGTGTATGTTTTGTTCTTTAAAAGACCTACAAAAAAGCAATGGGTCAGTGTACATTGTCCTAGGTAAATTTTCACTACATGCATGTGAAGAGATCTGGAAATCTTCTGAGATTTCTTTCAGTGTTTCATTGACGAATAACCCAAGATTGGGATAATTGGATACTTGTTGTAAAACCAATGGTATCATCATTATCATCATCATCGTCGTCATCGACATTATAATCATCATCACCACCACCACTACCACCACCATCACCACCACCACCATCGCCACCACCACCACCATCGTCATCACCATCACCACCACTACTGCCACCATCACCACCACCATCATCATCATCATCATCATCATCATCACCACCATCATCACTATCACCACCACCACCATCATCATCATCATCACCACCACCACCATCACCACCACCATCATCACCACCACCACCATCGTCATCACCATCACCACCACCATCATCATCATCATCACCATCATCACTATCACCACCACCACCATCATCATCATCACCACATCCACCACCACCACCACCACCACCACCATTATCATCATCATCATCATCATCATCATCATCACCATCTAATGAATTACTATATTTCTTTGCAGACCTTAGCCAAGACTGGTATGCCTGATGCAAGTACTAAAAGCAAAATGAGTTTGTATGGATTAGAACAAACTACAGACATGGTGATAAAGACCTGGTTAGATAACTGGTCTGGCAAGGGTAATATGTATACCTTGATAATGCATGGATGTGTTAATATTACTGATATTGCCGTTGAATGGATCTCTCAGAGCTGTCCAAATCTAGAAACTGTAAGTTTAGTTTTTATAATAGTAAAAATACAGTTTCTCTCATAATATGAATAGTAATAATACAAGGATAACACTGAAGTAAAGCACTCTCTCTATGTGCTACACTGGTTTATATCATTCATATCAAGTGTAAAAGTATACTGTTTCTATTGGTTTATTTACAAGACTAGCATGTGGCCTTTCTAATGTGGTCAATTAGAAAATGAAACAATATACCTTTACACTTGATATGGATGCTATAGATGATTGTGGTACATGCAGAGAATGCTTTACTGGTGGTGTGGGTTGTAATAATTAGAAGAAAAAAAATTTACCTAGAAGTGAAGGAGAAAACAACATATATAATTCATATATATCATCATTAAATAAATAATAAACACAATTTTGCAAATTATGTAAAGGAACACAAATTAGTTTTATGCGTTTTTATATTGAGTTTGGTCATACTTATTACACTATTACAATCAAAAGGCACTCTTACTGAAACAAAACCATCACTTGAAAGTGGCTGAACTCAAACCTGCTATAAAGATAATAAATGGTAATTTTGCACAACTGATCACTGAAGGTGTTCAGTAGGACTTTAGGGATCATTATATGTATAAAACATAATGAGGAAGTCCCTACTAATGTATGCAATCAACAGTTTTAACAATGCCAGCTGACGGTCATGATACAATGTAACTTTTGAAGAAAAAAAATAACATCAATGGCGTTATAGCACAACTGTGCAGTTTTTTACAAATATTTATCCCTGTGCAGATCTATGCTATGGATATGTGTTCATTTGCTGAATGATTATCCAGTTTCCTATCCAGCCCTGTTTTTATCTTTGCAATATACATCTACATGATCATTTAGGTGTTGCTATGGGTGTGGTCTTGTTGCTAGACATGTTTGCATGTATTTTTTGTATGTTCATTCATTTGTCTCTTAATCCATATTGTTATCTTTGCAATATGCATAATGATTTGGCTGTTGCTATGAGTGTGGTCTTGTTGCTAGGCACATTTACATACATTTTAAAATGTTTATTCACTTGTCTATTAATCATTTATTATCTTTGCAATATGCATAATGATTTGGCTGGTGCTATGAGTGTGGTCTTGTTGCTAGGCACATTTACATGCATTTTTAAATGTTTATTCACTTGTCTATTAATCATTTGTTATCTTTACACTATGTACATTTGTTTGGCTGTTGCTATTGGAGTGGTCTTGTTGCAAGGCATATTTACATGCACTTTTTTAAATGTTCACTTGTCAAAGAATCCTTGCTATTATCTTTGTGCAATACACCATCGTTTGACTGTTGCTGTGGGCGTGGTCATGGTTGCTAGAGCCAGTTGTGTCAAAATGTTTTGAACAAAATCTGCAGACTAACACTGCTAGTGCTAGAAACATCTCATCAAATTTCAGTTTCATTGACCAACTACTTTTTGAAGATATAAGTTTTTGACCAAAATTCACATTTTTACACTCAACTTGCATATTGCTGATGAAATCATTATATGCTTAATATTTCTTCATCTATACACACCCAATGCATCCCCTTTAAATGACAGCCCAATATGCCAAGTAGCTTTGGAATTAAAGATTTTTGACCAAAAAGACACAATTAGCCCTAATTTGCATATTACTGATGGAATCATCATATGAACAAATCTTAAGCTACACACCCCTAAGAATGTTCTGACCAAATGTCAGACCAATCTGCCCAGTTTTTGTCCAAAAATGACTTTTTACCCAAATCACACACCTAGTGATGCAATCATTTTGCTTTGAATACTTTCCCACCTAGACACCAAAACTAATGTCCCCATCAAATATAAGGCAATCAGTCTAGCAGTTTTTGAGTTTAAGTCGTCCACACACACACACACACACACACACACATCGCACCATACCTATAGCACTGAAACTTATCAGTTCATGTTCTAAACATAATGTAATGCAATACAATACAATGCAATACAGCAAATTTATGATATGATACTGTAGTACGATACCACAATGCAGTGCAGTACAATAGTATAAAACACACTTATATTAACATTTTTCAGGAAATTTAACTGCTTTCCTGGAAAAAGAAAAGAAAAGAAAATGAAATATACACATAAATGAAAAAAAAAACTTAACAAACACAAACAACATGATAAATTTCATATTTTTCTTTTTGAACTAACAGGTGATCTTCAGTGGTTGTCGTAATTTAACAGAGCGTTCTGTCATAGCACTCCTGAAACACTGTCCTAAACTACAGTACTTGTCAGTTGTTGGGTCATCTGTATCTTCCATACCAGTAGGAGCAAGCCGTCTTTTGAATTTAAACGTCAAAGGATGTCCTGTACATACCCCAATGAAGGACTCACTTGAACCAAGACATGTTGATGTACCTAAGTTTGTAGGGGACTACTATGCAGGTGAGATCACTTCTTAAAATCCCACTAAATCTAGCACAGCATATTCTGTGTACCAAAGTTTCACCTATTTCACATTAAAGCTTTTCAAGATGCAATACAATGACATGTATTCATGTCTGTAAATTGCTTATTCCCTTCAATGTAAAAGTAAAACATCTCATGAATATTCATTGTTCAATCATGAATATTTCTGCTGACTCCCATGATGCAATGTGGCTCACAGTAAAGATACCCTAACAAGGCACAAAGATCAACTTGAGGTTTCTCATAAATCTCAAGTAAATGTAGGTGATGTAAAATCATGAAATGAGACTTAAGAACCCGTGTATAATTTATCAAAATGTCACTTTCCTGGAATGGTGTTCCTTTTCAATTTATAATCCAAAATAAATTATTAATACCACTTTCCATTCATATTACCACTACAACTGTTTACAGCTGATGACTATAGGTATAGTAATCAGCCTGCCAAAAATATGTGAATAAATTTATGTCATCCGTCTGCTAATAACCCATCTATTTTCGTCACGAACACAAACACCAGCTGATAAAACAAAAACATATCCAGCTTACAAGATGGTGATGATGGACGTTGGTAGTGGAATCAAAAGAGAATTTCTCAACAAGATGAACTTCACGTCAGGAGAGCAGGGTAAAATGTGCAATCTGTATCTTGATTGGGTACCTAAGAGTCAGCTGATCAAGGATACACCAATCACATACACTGTATTAGAGGTGAAAAGCAAGGTATGGAATATTTTGCTTTAAATTGAAACCTCAATTTTTTTATGTTGATAAAAGCTTCAAAAACTCAAACACTTAACTGGTAATTTGGTTTACAGAAAATGCACTTTTGGCAAACTAAGATATCCACAAACTAAAAGTCTTTACCCAACTACCGGTATGTTTGATAGTAGTTAGCTCTTTGTCGATTGAAGTACCCTACATGTCATGGGCTTCTGTCATATTACCAATGTGATAAAATGGCATGAATAGAATATAATCACTAGTTGAAATAGATTATACACATTATGTAAATTGTGGTAAGATACAAAATTCATTCATGTGCTATTCATAATTTATCTTTCAGTTGAATTGTATACTTATTCATTGGCATCAGTTTTGAAAATATGGCGTCACTTTTATAAACATGTGGTTATGTATGTGCAAATTTCACCAGGTTTTGTTGAGCTGTTGTCTAGATTATGAGACAACAATGATAGATCATTTTATCATGTTTTTATTTTTAGAAGTTTGTAACTTTGGAATTTATCCATTTTTATCTATTAGTTTTAATACTCTGAAGAAGGCAACTGTTGCGTTGCCAAAATGTCGGTTTTGATAAAGATCATCAGAAGATTATAGTGACTGGTCAAGACATCTTTAATTTCTACCTTACATTTTGCCAACATTTTGATGTACTCCCACCCACTTATTTTAACTTCAATTGTCGTATTTGGACTGAGTTTATTTCTTGGACCAATACATAATAATAATACTAATAGAAAATCACTGCAGATATTCAAATACATGACTTGTGTGAATGTTTTTGTGATGTCATGTGTTTCTATTTTCTTCACAGACTGTTCTTGATTTGTTTACCAGTGAACGTTGTGTCTACTTGCTGACCTTTGACCTCGATGATCAACAAGCAGCTGACAAATGTGCACAGACAATGGGAAGTGTATTAGTTCAGGTAAAATAATCTGTTGCTGCATTCCTATGGAAAGACAAAAGATTGCATTAAATGGCCACTAGGAGTGCTATTCAACAGCAAATTTGTGAATGGAAACTATGGGCCAGAATCAATCAGTACTGTAGTTGACTTTGAATATCATCACTTCACAACATTTCTTGGCAATTGATGATAACATTTCATTACTTCAAATAGTTTTGCTTCTTTTTTTATTACAAGTCATTCCAGTTTCAAAGCAACCAGTGCATTAATGCTGTTCAGGATGACTATGTATGTTATATATAATATTTATATTTTTTTAATATTTATTTTGGTAGAGTCCTCGTTGTTTCTTTGTGATAGTTGGCACTCATCAAGGCAAGGTTGACTCTGGCAAAGTAACAAAACTTACCAGTGATATCAAGAGTAAGATGGCTGCTTGGAGATTGAAGTTAACAAAGAAACGAGACATCATAGAAAAGTTAGTCAAAATGTTGACCTTTATTTGCTAATTTAAATAATCATCTGACTAGCTGTCTGTCTGTCTGTCTGGCTGCCCCTTATGTTGTCTGCCAGTCTTGTGAGCTTCCTGTCTGGCTGTCTGTCTGACTGTCTGACTGTCTGACAGTCTCTTTCCATCTGGCTGGCTGTCTGTCTGTCTGTCTGTCTGACTGTCTGTCTGGCTGCCACTCATACCGTCTGCCAGTCTTGTGAAGTTCCTGTCTGTCTGTCTGTCTGGGCTGGCTGTCTGGCTGTATGTCTGTCTCTGTCTGTCTTGCTGTCTGTCTGTCTGGCTGCCCCTCATGTTGTCTGCCAGCCTTGTGAACTTCCTGTCTGTCTGTCTGTCTGGCTGGCTGGCTGTCTGGCTGGCTGTCTCTTTCTCTCGAGAAAGAATAGAAAAGAATAGTCCATTTAACAGTAAAACATTACGTTTGCTCACTCTTTCTCAATATTGGAAAGAAGAAGTAATTCATAATCAGGTTGTCAATGAAGATATTGTTTGTTCAGCAATCCACTTTCTCTGTAATTTTTTCTCTTTGTGTGATATACAAATATTGTTTTATTATAGTGACATTGATGATCCGATGTTCTCAGTCCAGATGCTGTACAGTAGAATACAGAATGTATTGATATCATCTGAACACTGTAATGACATTGATGTGTATGCTGTCAATACTGTGTCTGGGGAGGTAAGGAGAGGGGTGTGGGTGCATGAGATGGGAGGGAGAGGCTAAAGAGTGTTAAAGAAAAAAAAGGGTGCGGGGGGGGTGGGGGTGGTACTATTGAAGAAAGTATGGGAAAATAGATGCCTGAAGGAGGGAGTGAAGGATAAAATAAAAAAGTGTATTCAAAGAAGAGGAGAAGGAGAGATAAAAGTGTGAAGGGAGAGGAAAGGGGGGGGGGACAAAAAGAGGGAAGGATTGAGAGAATTGAAGCAAGAAAGAGAATCAAGGGAATTAAAGGGAGCTATAGCGTAAGATCAGTGAAGGAAAGAGGGAGATGAGGAAGGGATGGCAGAGGAGAAAAAGAGAAGTGGTAGAGAGAAAGGGAGGGATGAAGAAAGAGGAAGTGTTTCCATGACATTGACTTAACAAAGAAGTCATGATCTTATGTGTTATTGCCTTTTGGGTTCAAAGTATATACCTGGTAGTGTGTGTGTGTTATTAATTTAAAATTAAATTTTATACTCTTTCTACAGGGAATTGACAAGCTACATGATGATCTTATCAAAATCAAGAAAAAAATTGACCGAGTATTTCCACAGCATGTCAAATTTTCTAAGGAATTTGTAGATGAAGCTGAATCCTTTCTGAGTGTGCCACAGAAAACGTCTAAGAAAATACTTCCTTTAACAGATCAAGATTTTTTCTTTGGAGGTTGGAATAAACAGATGGAACTTCATACAGTCAATGTGCCTGAAAAGATATTAGAAATATTACACATGATGGTAAGTATTGATGTATGGATCAGTGATCACATGTTGATCACATGATAATATTAGTTCATCACATGCATGATGACATCATGGTTTGAAGTTCACAAGACAGCTTTGTCATAGAGGTGATTTTGAGAGAATTTGAGACAGGATGGGAGACTGATAAACACATCTATAGACAGAGAGACAAAGGGAGGGACAGACATAAGACAGGTAAGAGAAAAGTAATAAAATATAACTCAATAAAATTTAAAAAAAAAAAAAAAAAGTTTGGAAGGAGGTACAAAGCATGGATTATAAAAAAAACAATTTCATGTAAATGGCTTGAAGTCACATTTTCCCATTTTTGTCGTATAATTTGTAATTTCCTTCTTTGTGTCTTTGTATACATTTACCTACTTATATCTTCTCTAGGGGAAAGTACTATTCTTTAAAGATGTTGACGAAAAGCCAGTCATATTTGAAATTCCGTGGTTTGTAAAGATTCTCAATACACTGCTTGATGATACTCCAAATACTAACAAAGCAAACGTGGCTGAATTTGGTGAGGGTACACCAGTCTGGACAATGGAATCTATTCAACAGAAACTGAGTACACTGATGCCAGCTGATCAGGTAGGTCTTTTCAGTTATAGTTACTGGTAGATTATTATTGTGTTTTCAAGGCCACTGACCCATGCGAAGGTGTAACAGAACAAAAAAACAAAGGAAATTACAGATATGCACATAGAGGCATGATTAACAAAGGTTGACTTTCATTTCAACAGATTTGTTCTGGTTTAGCAACCTGATACACATCAATGTGAGATTTAGCATAGATGGAGATGTAGAATACAAGCATTTTTTAAGAGTTTAGTGTGCTATGTAACTGCCATATAACACGTCTGTTCACTGAGTTCTGTAAGTTTCTTCAGCATACATATTAAAGAACAACAGTCATATGATTCACATAGTCACATATATCACATATATCTCAGGGTTTCACCAATAAGGATAATCAAACAAACTTTTGTTTATGAGCTCAAATTTACATGATTTACGGCAGAAGAAATGATCTCATACGTACGAACCAAGGACAAAATTGTTGTCAGGACTTACTATTTTGGTAAATATTTGATGACATTTATTCTTTATCCAACTGTTTCTCATCACCAGATTGTTGACTTGGTACCATTACTACAAGATCTGGGACTCTGCATCAAAGTTTCTGTTCATAAAAACAACAGACCTGAAAATGACGACTCACCAATAATGATGTTTATGTATCCAACACTTCAGTCTCAGATTCCAGAACTTTTGGTGAGTATCGGACTGTTTTCTTTGGGCTGACTACAACTTTAGGCGAGTTGTTTTCATTGGTAATTAACACTAAGGCCCTAAGGTATTGATATATATGTATTTATATGCATAAACCCATCTATGCTTAGGTGTTAGATTAATAGTTTAATGTACTACTAAGATAAAAAGCTAAATTCTTATACTTAACCCCTCACCACCCCCACCACCCATCTAAGTAAATTGGTCAAAATCGCAAATTGCTTCAAACCACATGTCAATTCCAAATCGGTATGTAGAAGTATGTAGTGCTAAGTGAGTATGCAGTGAGGAAAAAATAGGTCTTTTGGGGATCCTTTATTTTATTTTAGTGCAAAATTCTTCCATTTCTCAATTTGGCATTTTTTAAAGAAATATTTGTATAATAGGGGTACAAAACAATTTACATCCATAAAAAGTGAAATCAATTTTGTAGGATGAGACCTAAACTGGGTCAAACCCCCGCCCCCTCCCCCTCCCCCTCCCAAAGTAAAATAATTTTAGTTGTTTTTATACTACATTGAATTATTGATCTCACCCCTTAGATTAGTAAGTGTCTATATGCAAGTATCTTTCCTAAGTTTCATATTTATTTATTTATGTATTCATTTATTATAGGACCAGGTACTAGAACTTTTTATACAGTAATTGTTGTCTTCACTCTAAAATTTCTCCCTATTAAAATGTGTTAAAACATACTCTCATGTAAAAACTCTGACTGAGTATGCTAGTATATACAAATCTGCAAATACGAATCGCCTTCCTTGTCGTGTGATAACATTTCAATGTTAGTTATTTGTTCTAATTAGATGTAGGCTTTGTTTAAGTTTAAACAAATTAGTTCAAGCTTTTAGCGGGGACATACAAGATACAGCCAGGAAAATAACACTCAACTTTGTATTGCTTTATTGGACAGTGATAGTATTTATTAAATAATGTGCTTAAAAGTAACTGAATATTTTTTTCCTACTTAAAGACACATTATTGGCCAGAGATACCGTCCAAGACTGAGAAGAGAATACAAAAAAATTATCACTTTGAGGAAGGTCTTCCTGAAAGACTGTGTGTCTTGGTGTTTCAGCAGTGTGGTATATTTGGTGATGTAATGTTGTGTTGGAAAAATGGTCTTCTAATGCAGCAAGGAACTATTGATATACTAATTCGTGTCAAAGGTTGGTGTTCTAGTAATCATTCTAACCTATGTCTTCTTTTGAATAGTTCAGTCCTATTGTTTTCTATATTGGATTATTTCAATGTAGACATAAATAGGGAAGAACTATGTTAACCAGTTTCTGCAAAATAAAACGTTATTTCTCTGACTAATGCATAAATCATAAATATTCCAACAAAGCTGTCAAAAAAGTTATTCAAGAATTTGAAGAAGTAGTAATAAAATTCAAACCTCACATCATGACACATGTACATTCATTAAAAAGGTTGAGTCATTCGACTACCCCCTTCCCCCTCCCTTATGCATACATTTCGTAAACACAGTAAATATGCATGTCACACCCGTCCCCTCCCCTATGTGTACATTTTGTAAACACGGTAATATATGCATGCCACATCCTTTCTGCATATTTAAGCATTTGGTACTTCAGTAGTGTGTATGGAAACATCACTATGCATAGATAGTTTGATAATGTGCTTAGTATTTATCATTATAAGTCATTACTTGTCAATGACTGTGTTTTACCCTGTGTCTTGTATGTACACTAACAAACCAATTACCACCCCCACCCCAATCAATTACAAACACAGACTTGGACCATGTCATTTCATATTCTTAAGTAGGAAAAATAAACACCAAACAGTTGTTTCATCATTTCAAATTCCGAAATAGATTACCCAATTCTCATCCATATGTCCAGCCACACAAATAACAGAGCTATTTTGTACCTTTGCATAATTTCAGATAATTGCAAGATTGAACTCAGCTGTTGTACATTCAGGCAAGATGTTATGATACAACTAATGTACAAAACATTTAATACCATCGCCATGGTAATTTCAAGTGTGATTACAAGCTATAGCCCCCACATTTTGGTCACGGTAAGTTGTTTCAGAATGTCATTCGGTATTCTAAATAAAAACCTCTTTTTCTTTTCTGTTGTGACTTTTCACTTTGTCAGAACAATGTCTATTTGTAACATGTAAACCATACATTGTCAAGTAAAATCAATATTGGTAACTTAAGGGGTCTTTGCAATGGAGGGATGTCTGAGCAAGTACCCCCCCCCCCCCCACACACACACACACACACTTTAAGAATGGGTTACAAATAAAGATCCCAGGGTACTAACGCAGTTAAGTAAGGTATTAGGACATAGACCAGATCTAAAAGTTTTTCTGATATAATATTTTAATTTTATCAGCAGAGAAATTACATTGAGTGTTAAAACTGAAATATGTTTGATTTCAAAATCATAAGTAATGTGGCGTACAGTGTACATGTATGTATCAGAACCTTGTTTCAGTGTTTTAACCTGGAGGTGAGTGGAATTCACGTTCAATTTGGTTTTCTGTGTTTTAGGATAAGGTTGTATGTCCCACCTGTTTGGAGAAGACAAGTGACCCAAAAGAAGTGGCAATCTTTACATTGGACAAAATGTCACCACAGATTTGTGACAAATGTGGACAGCAACACTCAAAGGATGACTATCTACCTCCAGGTAAGAGGTTGATAGAGGAGGAGGGGAATTGGAAAGTGGGGTTGGGTGGGGGTATATGTGGGAATGATACATAGTATTGATTGGCTGATGTATGTATGTATGTATGTATGTATGTATGTATGTATGTATGCTTATATGAATGACTACATACATACATACATACATACATACATACATACGTATATGAATGTATGTATGTATGTACAATGTGTGATGTATGTATGCATGTATGTATGTATGTTTGTGTGTGTATGTATGTATGTATGTGTGTATGTGTGTGTGTATGTATGTATGTATGTATGTATGTGTGTGTGTATGTATGTATGTATGTATGTATGTATGTATGTATATGTATGTGTGTATGTGTGTATGTATGTATGTATGTATGTATGTATGTATGTATGTATGACTTGTATATATGTATGTACGTGTGTACAATTTGACAAAATGTGCTGACTTTTCTTGTATTATAAGTAGGTAATATCCATCTGAATTACCTTAAGTTAGCTGTTACTCTCAAAATATATGTTTAATGTACATTGTACTACAAAGTCAAAACCATATCCAGGTTTATAAAATTACCCAAATAACCTTTATGACCTATATAAATACTCTTTGCTATGTGCCATTTTATAGACAACACTTCTGTGAGTTTGATCCACAATTGGAAAGCCAAACATAAAGAATCAGATGGGGAGACACAGTTACCAATCTCCTGTTCACTTATGTGTCAGTCAACTCCAGTCCAGGAAAACAGCGCCATCATTGGTAGCTACTATAGTCAGAGAAATATACACACCAAAATGATAACATGTCCACAGTGTGGAACATCGAAGAATTGCTGCGACATTCTTTATGTAAGTATGACTTAGAAGTCTGTTTGTTTTATACTGTCAAAGAAACTAATGTAACATGTATGATTGATGTTTTTCTAAAAAAAAGACCATGATTCATTGAAGGGGCTCAGTGTTATGTATTACTACTCAACTTCAGCACAAGAGGGTGTGGTATGTTGGAAGGGTCTATTGGTTCACATTAATACTACCCAACTTCATCACAGGAGGTCGTAATTTATTGGAAGGGTCTATTGGCTCATTTTGATACCCAGCTCCATCAAAAGAGGGCAGTAATAGAGTTGGGAGTAGACAGTTTTGCATTTTTTATACTCAAGATCTTATAACTATCCAGCAGTACCAAATAGTCAGTTACACAGTGAGAGACTATAGTATGTTCTTGTCAAAGGCTCGTGCAACACAGCTTGTCACCAGAAGGAGACTGGATTTATTTACTCCAACTGAACTGAAAATTCAAATCTAACAATTCACTCTAAAACACAACTATTTCATACTACATGTAGCAAGGGTGTCTCTAGATGAATGGTATGCTACAATTAATCACCTTCTATAAGCAGGGCTGGTAACCCATGTGTGGACAAATTTGGATTACAGAGGCCCATCAAAATTTTTTTTACAACAAAGTTGTCATGAAGCAAGTTACACAAATTACGTTAATGTCATCGTGAAGCAGCTTTGCATGTCACAATTTTATTCATTTATTATATTTCAGCAACTGTACAAGAAGGTGAACAAGGGACCTGTATCAATTTCAACATGTGTGGGAAGTGATCGCTCTGCTGCTACACCAGAAGATAAAGCACAATCAGGAAATATCTTCAGTTATAAAATGAATGGCCGAGACATGAAGATTTTATTTGGCAGCATGATGTGTCCACACGAATTTGATGAATTCTCTGTATTGGTTATGAAATGCCTACAGACTGGTAATGTAGGATTAGGGGTGTCGGGCCATTTTGAAATGTTTACACCAGTTAAAATTGGTGATTTGTTCACTTGTAAACTTGTGCAAACACAGAAAACTGGGTCTGAAGAGTTAGAATCAAAGGTAAGTTAAAGGGTCTTATAAAGAGGGTACTTGATTGTAGATTTCAAATAAGGGTATGCTGCCCATGTTCAAAACACCTACATGTACAGGTGTTTATTGCCATAAAAGGAACACTTTACTAGGTATTAAAAACTCCAGAAAAGGATTGAGGATTTGTGGCCGTTGGGGGCGCTATACAGTGTGGGTGGGGGCACGCGATATTACCAGTATTGTTTAATATCCAGGACCACAACCACCTACCTTTACAAATACCATGCAAAATGTTTGACAACTTTGTCTTTATTTGTGACTTTTTTATATCAATTTCACCTTTTATTTGTGATTTGAGATATTTCTGAAGTGTGATGTAACTTAAATAGGCATGCGTCTTTTAATAATCAACCCTATCTTTATGGAATTTGTTTCTGGCAAAATGAACCCACTCGTAGGAATTGTTCATTGAAAATGTAGTAACCTAGTGTGGGCCACATTTCCATTTTAATTTTTCAATATCCCAATTTTCATTTCTGTTATACATGTAGTAACCGTTCCCAACCCCCCTAACCCCCAACCCCATAGACAGATTATTATGATTAATGAACATAATTAATCACTATTGTTTGTATAAAACTATTGGTTATTTTTCAGATGGTATTCCTGAAGAATAACAAGAAGTTTAGGGAGTCTGTGCTAGAAAATACCAATCAACTGTTACCATATATCGTAGTGAAAGCAAATGACCAGATGGCAGTGACAGTATCATCATCATCTCTGCCAGTGAGTAGTTGAATTTAGATATATACACGACTTTGTGTATACATATAGTGGTTAAGTGTAGTTGTCATGTGCTGCACATCTTCATATGTTTTGGAGCTCTTACAAACAAAAGTGTGACACTAAAATTCAGATGTTCTGTGGTTTTCTCATTGTCATAAATCACCGCCCTCTATGGCGAGTCATATCAGCCAATGCCAAAAGGGTTATTTTTTGTTTCGTAAGCCGGGAAAAAATGCTCTGGCTTGTGAGAGTGTGGTTTTCCAAGCATAATGTTCAATCCAAAGGTATATCTAAGTTTGTATTGTTCTGTGTGAGTGTAAGTGTCTGCATGCATGCATGAGTGTGTTCATGTACATGTGCGTATGTGTGTGTGTATGCGTGCGTGTGTGTGTGTGCGTCTGTGCGTGCGTGTGTGTGTGTGTTGATGGGGATATTACTTAATATGTTGTCTTATTGGGAAATTGTTCACATCAAAATGATCGCACCACTGTTGCGTGTGTATGTGTTTGGGTCATTGTTTGGAAAGAAATGACTTTAAATTATATTCAGTTTTACCTCAATGCCATTGCTGCTGTGTTTGTTTTTCTTCATAGATATGGGGATCTACATCACAAGGCTTTGAAATTGGTATGCGACTAGAAGCACGGGATAGGAAGAATCCTATGACATGTGTTGCCACCGTTGATCACATTAATGACGAGGGTGACATTTTGATACATTTTGATGGCTGGGGAAAAAACTACGACTACTGGTGTGAACCAACAAGTACAGATCTCCATCCACTTGGATTCTGTAAAACACATAACATTGATTTACAGGCACCCAGAGGTAATCACTCTTTAATTCACTGTGCACTGAGTTCACTACAGTTAATACGTTCATTTACATAATGACTTCATTTGAATAATCATGAAGTCTGACTTACATGTATGTAATCACTCCCACTGATACTAATCAGCTTCTGAGAATATTTCAAATTGTAACGTCTATTTGATATAATATGGTATTACAAGCTATGAAGGTTTTCAGGTTATAATGGTCCAAAAGACTTGAGACATGTAAGATTTCATTTTTTTCTAACCTACAGGGTATAAAACAAATCACACATTTGATTGGAAGGTATATTTGAATGAAATCTCAGCTGTAGCAGCTCCCTACCATGCCTTCACAAGTGTAAGTCAAAAATATTAGAAACCCACTTTTTTTGTGAGCAGTCACACTGTCCAGCCTTAACAGTTGTGCTGTCCTATACAATACATTATGCCATGCACGAGCCAAGTTGAACAAAAAATATGGAATATATACTCCAGCCGTTCTATGTCCTGACAATGCCTGTCTATGCCACTGGTTCTGCTGCATTTAAATCATAAAACCTGAAACAAAATGTCACCTGGCTCGACAAAATCTCATCAACATTGCAACATGTTTTTGTCAGGCGAGACAAAATATCTCTTTGATGTTGTAAATCTTCTCATCTATC
Organism: Glandiceps talaboti; assembly: GCF_964340395.1. Classification (NCBI taxonomy): domain Eukaryota; kingdom Metazoa; phylum Hemichordata; class Enteropneusta; family Spengelidae; genus Glandiceps; species Glandiceps talaboti. The sequence goes on from NC_135561.1 coordinate 10,164,304, forward strand.
TGGACAAAAATCTAACCTTAACACTCATGTTACCTGTGTACAAGTACAATTCGAACCCATGTTCATGTAGCAAAAGCTCTTGCTTCTAGTACATTGTATAGCATTTTATTTTTGAGTGAAACTAACTTCTTTTGCTGTTGGTATTATCTTAACAGGAACAAATTGATGGTAGTCCTCAAATTCTACATGAAGTTGAAGCTCTTTCAACAAATTGTGATCCAGAAGTATTGAAATCCTTTCAGTGTGAGCACTCACTTAACCCTATTGGAGGTAATGAATAACATTTGAAATATGCTATAGCTTTGTGAAATTCCGCATCAATCAACACACACACACGCACACACACATGCACACTGCACCCCACCACTCCCAAATGTGTAAGTGATACTTCAACAGAACTGTTATGTAAATATATGTACAGTGAAGTTAAAGTGCAATAGGAACTACTTTACAGGGACTACTTTCCCTAATAACCAAAGTTGAAGTGCTCCAGGGACCACACTACATATACTTTCCCTAATAACCAAAGTTCTGAAATCCTTCCAAACTTGCAATAATGGTCTTGTTATTAGCTCCACTGTCATTGACAACTGACGCGTAGCTTAAGGTTTATCTTGATTTTCTGGCGGTGTCTGTCGTCTGCCTGTCAACTTTTTCTATTTTCATCTTCTTCTCTGAAACCGACAGTCGGAATACTTTCTTTGATATTTGGTCTGCATGTTCCTTGGGGGAGGCTATTCAGATTTGTTCATGCTAATTTTATTATAATAAAGAAATTAGAATGTGCTTCATCTTTTGATAATCTTTTATTTTTCCTACAGTTATTTCATGGCCTTGATTTCAACTGCAAATGGTTTTTAATTTTCTTAAGCAAAGTAACTGCAAATGTTTAAGATTGTTATTTCTGAGGCACATAATTGTCAGACCTTTCCAGTCATTTCTTTACTTACTGCTGATGTATTAAAAACTTAAATTATTTCTTTCCTGTTTTGTTAGCACTTATCAAACACTACAAGCAGACAAAGAAGTTTTGGAAAGACTATTGGTTCAACAATGTTTACAAGCTGTGCAGAGAAACAGACGGAAGCCATGGAGCGTTTGTGTTTCTTCCTAAGGTGATAGATGACAATACAATAAAGTATCCATGTAGGAGATTAGTACATGATGTATCTAGTGTAGATCTTCATATACTTTGTGATGGTACAGGTAAGATATTAAGATTCATCTACAGTTTAGCATTATTCATGGCTTATTTTTGAAAAACATCAGTCTGTAACTACATCTTGTAGAAAAGGGAAGGTGTAGAAAACGAAGTAATCGGTACAATCAGCAACAGTCAACTAAACTGCTGGCATTGCTCGTCACAATCATTTATAGCATGCCATATGAAGTATGAAGGTACTGGTATACTGTTACGTTTTACTTTAATCATTAGCCCAGTATGTGGTGCCTATTAATGTCAAGTAGACTGTCGATATCAGTATGCGATTATAGTAGTATTGCACCAGATCGGAGCGTGGCGACAACTTTAGTTTAGATAAAATGTAGCAAAAAATGCATGAGTGACTGTCGACAGTCTAAATGTCAAGTATCACAACTGTGAGTATCTATTGCTCTAAGTGAAACCAAGACATCTTGTGACTCTTATGACTATGTTTACCCTCTTCTCACTAGTAAAAGAAAAAACTATCCAGAGTCATTTTGCCAAGTGATCAACTTTGATCGTGAATGTATATGTTGCATACACTCATCTGGTGAACACTCCCTTTTACTAAACATTTCCTTTTCCCATCCCAAAAGTAACAATTTTAAGAAGTAAAATATTGGTTTATCCTATGAAGTTGAATGTACCACTGTTATGTGTTGGATAAGTTTATTTTTTCATCTTTTTTCATTCATTCTTCATTATTCCTTTCTCTTTTTACATATATTCCCTACCTCTCCCCTCTCTGTCTGTCTCTGTCTGTCTGTCTGTCTGTCTCTGTCTGTCTCTGTCTGTCTGTCTGTATGTATGTGTGCATGTATGTACATGTATGTATGTATGTACATCGGTACATACATATGTATGTATGTATGTATGTATGTATATCCTCTCTCTCTCTCTCTCTCTCTCTCTCTCCATGCCTCCCACTTCATTCTTTCTTTCTTTTTCAATGTTTCTTTTTATCCAACATCAACAATCATCTCTACATATGTACTTGTATCATTTATTTCCCTCTTACCACTTTTTCTCTTTTTCCATATGTCTGTATTCCTTATCCCTTACAGAAATAAGTCTGATACATTTCCTGGACAAGGCTGGTATCCCAATGGAAGAAGGAACAAAGATAATGGAGTCTAATGAACTGACAACTAGTTTCTTCCTCAGCTGTGCGATGCTTGCAGCTCACAAAGTTTACCTACCAAATTATAGCAAACTCTTTCCAAAGGTGACAGATGCAGTGTCTCGAGAACAGGTCAGTACATGGACAGTTTGTGCTGAGCTACAGAGTTCTCAGATTGGATATTTCGGCTAATGGTCAGTCATGGAAATATTCTCTTTGAGAACTCTGACATATTTCTATCTTCTGGTATGTTTCCTTCTACAGGGAAAACGCAAGACTGCAAATATTTCCCGTTTCATAATAAAATAATTACTGTGAATGAAATTTGATAAATTTTGTTTATGATTGAAGAACATTTTTTTTAAACAAATTATTTAGCACATAAATCTGTGATTACAAAGTATGACACATCGAATTATGATCCTTATTTTTTAAACCGTGTGTAACTCTTTTATGGTTTTATGAACAACAAAACAAGAAAATTATATGAAATACCTGTATTATAGACATTAATAGTGGGTTCTATTTATGGTATCTTTCACTTGGTGTGATTTGAAAATGAATCTTCATTATCATATTTAAACATTTCAAATATCATGGAAGGGCCTGTCATATGTGAAGACTTATATTTTTTTTAAAAATATATTGTCTTTTTATCATTCAGGTTGAGTTTTCTGTACAGAGATTGCTATATTTCTATGCGTTGTCAGTGTCTACTTATTGGTACATACCACAACCTGGAGATCAAGATAAGGACAAGAAGAAACAGTGGAAACCACATGTAAGTTGTCCATGCTAGATGATAATATGCAGAACCCCATGATGTACGCTGATGTGAGCACTTGCGGTGTTCTTTATTGCCATACTTTCATTAGCATATTGCAAATGAAAGTTCAGTAGAAAACAATGCAAACATGTCCCTAGTATACCATGCTGTCACTCATGTGTCATGGCGGTCTTTGTCATTACATAATAATAAGTTTATTTACCCCAAATGAATATAACATTGGGTAAATGGGGAGTCATTATATAACGTACAGCTAGTCTTGACCTGTTCTCTCATATATTTATATACAGAAATTCACAGCAAGGTACTCAATATGACTCAAAATATATAATGTATTATATACACATGATTAAAATTACAAATTAAGTAAGCCTATTTCATAAATATTTTGAAAGACAGTGTGTGTGTGATTTCACATACATGCATGGAACATTCACATACTGTTTTGGCTATCATTTATATAATAATATGTATGGCATAACAAGTACATGTAAATGATCTAAAATCATGCAATACACAAAGCAATGAGGTTAGGAATCATCGCACAATGTCGCACAAGCTCAGTAAATGACAAAAACCCCTACCCACCCCCCACCCCCACCCCCCCCCCCCCCCCCCTTAACAAACGTTCATGAATGTGACATCTACATGATTATATATGATGTAAACCACATGATGAAAAATGTAGCGGTCACACTCACTACAATCGATGCAATGTAAAAACATGATACTAAACACACTAAAATACTATCCAGAAACCTAGCACTGCATATCGTATTAGAAATAAATTTTACCCAACATTTCAACATCTCGGTCATAAATACTGAATCTGTTATCATTGAAGGTGTGAAAGATTTTGAAATTTTGTAAGAAGTGAGAATATGATTACGTAGTTCAGCAATCGTATTGATGCCTGACCCCCTCCCGATTAACCAAACGGAGTTTGTTTATTGAGCTTGTGTGACATTGTATTGGGACTTATTTCATTAGGGTAGTTCTTATTAAATAAAGTACATGTCTTGAATGATCATTAAATTTGAAAAAATGGTATAACTTGAGTCAGTTATCTTTCATTAGAAGTTACATTGTTGTTCAGGTGAACTTTCCCCTTAATTAAAGTCAACTTTCTTTCTTTCTTTTCAATTTTTCAGGCCTTAGAGAAAATCTTACAGAAATATTACAATCTGACTGCACCAGAACCAAAAGCAAAAACAAAATCAAGCCCAAAGATGAAGAAAAAAGTACTGAGGAGGTTAGAATCTGAATTAGAAATGCCTCCAGTAGCTGCACTGGCAGACTCACCATCTCAAGATTTGGAATCCATCTTGAAGACAGAACACGGTCTGACTGAACAGAAGGGTGCCTACGTCTGTAAAGCCCACTTCTTCCACTATAATAAAGCCCTGTTTGGTGTCATCAGACAGTTTCCATCTGAACTATTTGTAGGGTACAATAATTACATCACACACCTCAATTTTACAGACCAGAGTTTGACACAGCTGCCAGAAGACCTCTTCAGTACTGTTCCCAATCTGAAAATATTCTGTTTCTTCAAGAATTACCTATCCAAAATTCCCAATGGTATTGGTCAGTGTCATCAAATTGAATGTGTGGATATCTGCAGTAATCCCATCGAATACCTACCAGAAGATTTCATCGATTGCAGTGAAACACTACGGGTAAGCGTTATACAAAAAGTCATATTTGACCATGTCTTTCCACCTGGGGCAAAGCTTAAGCAGAGGATGTGTAAATGTGGTGAGTATGAGACGAAGTTCCACCTTTGTCTTAATTTACACCCGGTGATCTCTCCCCTGGTGGCCGCAGACAGCCAAAAGTGGTACTGCGTCTTGTACTACCCCTCGACAGAGATGCGATGGTTGATTGTGAGAACCTGGAACTGAAATCCCTGGCCTTTATAAAGGGGAAGTCAATCCAAACACACTTATGCCTTTCAATCATTCAACCAGAACCAAGTGACTTTATTCAATACGTATGGGAATTATTCATTACAAATAAAATTGAACACATTAAAAGTTTTGCGAAGTTCAGCCAGATGTTTAACTGAATTAAAACTCTACCACTTCACCGCAAAGAATCTTGGGAAAATGATATTATACTCTTTTTGTTTCAAGGAGTTCAAAACTCAAGTTCCAGATATTCAGTGTTTAAAAACATGAGTGACAGTTGTATTCACCACCTGAAAATAAATTAGAATGCAATTTCTTTAGATTTATTTTTGGCCATATATTAATATTTTCTTTCATATATTTAGGTCCTAGCCGTGAGTTACACCAGACTAAAGGAGTTGCCTAAAAACTTCAGTAAATATACCAAACTAAAAGTACTGAAAGCTGCTAATACCATGCTGACAGAGCTACCGGAAGATATTGGACTTGTAAATAATTTAAAAGAAGTCAATCTAAAGGGAAACAGATTTAGCAAGTGAGTATGCTAGTCTAATGAATAGTCTTATGTTATGTAACTTGACCTATAATGATACATTACAGAAAGTTTCATTTTAGGACTATCTAGAAGGGAAAGTGCCTGTGTGTGTGAGTGTGTGAGTGTGCGCGCGTGCATGTACAATGTATATAATGTACCGTATGTATGTATGCACAGTATGTATGCACAGTATGAACAGACATGTGTGTATGTATGTATGTAATATGTATGTATGTATGTGTGTATGTATGTATGTAAGTATGCCGGTATGTATGTATGTATGTATGTATGTATGTATGTGTGTGTGTGTATGTATGTATGTATGTATGTATAGTATGTATGTTTGTATGTATGTATGTATGTATGTATGTATGTATGTATGTATGTATGTATGCATGTATGTACATGTATGTATGTATGTATGTATGTATGTATGTATGTATGTATGCATGCATGTGTGCGTGTATGTATGTATGTATGTATGTATGTATGTATGGATGGATGGATGGATGGATCACATCACTTGAGGAAACCCGTGATAAATGTATAAGTGGTGAATATTCTAGTATGTGTGAAGTTATAAAATTAATTCTTTGTTTACAGACTGCCAGATAGTTTCAGTGAACTAGTCAATATTGAGAAATTGGATCTAAGAGGAATACCGTGGGTCCAAGAGATTGGTCAGAAGTCTGTTTTCACAAGGGAAGCATTTGATGAATACTTTGGTTCTATGTCAGCATTAACTACAGTTGATGAAAAGGTAAGGATTGAAGTATCATGCAAAGTTTCCACTTAAAGGTGCACTAGCTGCAACAGTAACATTTTTGAAACTGTTTTGTTACTGATGTATACTCATAAAATCGTCTACCCTGAACAGTATTGAGGTAAGGGATTTTGTGTAGCTGTACATAATCATACAATGGTGCAATAAATCCTGTCAAATTGCTTTTTTGGTCCACATCCTAAAATAAGTGGTTCAGCCTGTAACCTGTGCTGCTTATGGATCTGATGTGTAATAAACATGACGGTGCCCAACCATTGGTATTTTAACAATTTTCAGTGAACATGTTGTTGGTCGTCTGATTTGAAAAAAAACACCTAATATTTTAGTTACATCTAGGGAGCAAGTCCAAATAAAAAATGTCAGTTTCCCTCCAGGTCTCTGCAAAACCTTCCAGTGGGCTGAAAACACCTTTAGACACCCTCAAACAGGTTATAATCAGCCTGTAATGAGCACACATCTTCAGCTCAACCATGGGTGTTAGTGTCTATTGTTTAACAGTCAACATGCTATGCAAATTAGACTTAGCTTATTGACCAGACTAATATAATCAACATCAGCATGCTTCCAAAAATTGGACAAAGTTTTTTTGTCAAAAGATAACACAGATTTCACTGATAATTTGAAGGAAATAAATACATGTAGTATAACAAAATTATAACAAGATCAATCTGGTTATTACAAAAATACAAATAGAATGTTCTCATATGAAATAATGTATTTTAGCAGCACATTGTCATAGTATGTACAAAATGTCAAATGTGTCATGTCTGTCCATATTTTAGCAACGTCATGATCTATTTGTTGAGTGTGATGTAGACCACAATGGAGTGCTAACCTGGAAGGAAGTAACAGCACTAAATGCTAAATTATTTGTTATGTTTCCAAGACTTGGACTTACTGATTCAGCTGGTAAGTTAAAGTCATTACACAGAATTTGAGTTTTTTATGTAAGATTCTATTAATGGAAGTCATGCCAACTTTATCTAAATTGTAAGAATTGTGATAAAGTACCTGTGAATGTGTCCATTTCACATCCATCACGTATCCATCATCATCCATCCACCCACCACCCATTGATTTGTCCATCCAACCATGTACACACTCATTCATCCATCTATCCACCCATCTATCCATTCATCCACACATGCATCCATCCATCTATCATCCTTCCATCTAACCATCAATCAATACATCCATCCTCCTACCCAACCACTAATCCATCCATCCATCCATCCATCTTTCCATTACCAACCTGATCATCCAACCATCCATCTATCCATCCATCCAACCACACCCATCCATCCACCAAGCCATTCATCTATCCCAACCTTTTATCCATTCATAGTTCTATTTCTTTTCACCCTACAGATTCAGAGAGTGGTGGTTTTCCACTACAGCTGTGTAACCTTCCAAACCTAAGAACACTCAAACTAGACTATCAAGGGATCAAAAGAGTTCCAGACAACATCAAGGGAATGACAAGTTTAGATACATTCAGTATTGAACATAACCCGGCTTTGGAGACATTGTCTGCTGAGTTTGGTAACCTGCCTCTCAAAGGTAATTTTAGAATGTGTTAATAATGAAACTTTACTGCTGCAATTTCAACAGCAAGTAATGATTGATAATACTTTGTAGAAGTAAGCAGAGTCAATGCACAAGGCTACACCTCAAGTAGCAAAAATCAGTAAAAGTGTTAATATACAGTTATATAAATAGCGCGATATAAATCTCTTTTTATTATTATTATTATTTATCATTATTAAGATATAAGTTAATCACATGTAAATTTGTGTGTTACTCAAATGTAAATTAGATTAATGCATGTAAACTTCAAAATTACCAGACCATGGATTCAAATTGTGGTCACAATATTCACCATATGTTCGCAAATTGTTTGTCTAAGGCTAGTAACATTCCATGACATGTGAAAACAATGACATGAATTGACGGCTTCTTTTGGATTTCTCTCTCTCTCTTCCAAAGCAATATCTCTTGGCCATTGCCCGCTATTAAGGACACCACCCAAGGAGATAGTAGCTAGAGGTTTTCAAGCAATTCATGCCTATTTGAAGAGACTGTTATCTGGTTCGGTAGAATGCAAGAGAACTAAATTGATGATGGTTGGATTGGGTGGTGCAGGAAAAACAAGGTAACATACATGTACAGGAAATACATTGAGTTGAGTTTTGTTGGGAATCCAGTTTCCATTTGATGTCTACTCCTGCCTCTGTCGCTGTCTCTGTATTTGTATCCCATTTTCTGTCCCTCTGTCTGCATCTGTATGTCTGTCTGTCTGTCTGTCTGTCTTTGTCTGTCTCATTACACACACACACAAGGTTATTACAAATATTATATTACAAATGAGAGGACATCATCTAGTACTTCACTGGAAAGCTGTCTCAATAGTCATATACTTTTACACTGTAGGAATCAGTTCCATAAGAATGAGTGACACCAATTAAAGATTAGTTAACAAAAGAAATAAATAATTATGTAATTCTTGGATTCCAGTATGGTACGGGCCCTAATGAGTGGTAATTTCTACACATCCGCTACCTATGCAGAGAAGATCACAGATGGTATTGACATTACATCATGGACAGTGAAAACAACAGTTGACACCATTACATACAGTGTATGGGATTTTGCTGGACAGACTGTGTATTATAACACTCATCAGGTATGACAATGACAGACTTAGTTTTATGATATGCTATCTGGTTAACAAAAAGAAAAAAGATTAATACAGTTTGGCCACAAGGAGTGCTGTTTTGATTTAAAATTTGAAGCAATTGTTGATACTTCTTTAAAAAAAAAAACCTGCCAGGTCGGTAACCAGAACTTGGACAAGTACTAAAAGAATTCTTTTAAAGGTTGGAATATAAAAGCGACGTTTAATGTAATATGTTTACTTTAATATTAATCACACATTGTTTGATCTATTCATTAATCTTTATATGAAATTGCATATTACAGTTTTTCCTGTCTAACCGTGCTGTGTATCTGCTACTGTGGAACACTCGTCTTGGTGTGGAGCATTCAGGTTTGGATTTCTGGTTGAGTTCAATTGCTGTACATGCACCCAAGGCCCCTATCTTTGTTGTAGGAACTCATGCAGATCAGGTTTGTCAAGTTTAACATGTAATTCTTGGAAAATTAGCATAATGATGAAATAATTTCAATTTTATTTATTGCAAGAAATAAAAAACTCAAATCGAAATAAGTTACAGCAGTACTCCTGCAATAGGATTTGGAATGTCCTTTAAATGTCTCAAAATGTAAATGAGATTCCGCGTCTTACAAGTTTGTTTGCAATACATGTATGTATGACATTGACTGTAGGATACATGTATAAAGTATACATCATGTCTTTCCACCCTCATCCGGGTTTTCGTATTCTGTGATAGGGGAAGGCCATTGTGGGTGGCCAAACACATCATAATTTGCAAGTTACAGACTACTCAAGACATTGAATATGACATCATTAGAATAAATTTTTCAACTTTGTTGACAGGTGTCTAAAGTAGAAATGCATACAGAAGAATTGAAGAGACGTTATCCACAGATAGCTGGATTCTTTCTCACCAGTGCTGTTACTGGACAGGTCAGTTTTATATTACAGTTCTTTTTCCAGAAGCGATTCAAAGCTGTTTATAATGAACTATCAAGATCAGTGAGCCTGATCACAAGGTTTCATGTTAATTTTCACTGCCTTCTGACTATGTCGGATTTTGTGTGAACTTCAAAGATTATACCTTGGTATTATTAAAGTAGTGTGCATGCTGTTACTGTTTACATGTATATCATTGAATAAAGGGCCCACACAGTGTAAGTGATATTTGTGTGTTATCTTTATGGTGTCTATCTCTACATGAAACCTTGTGATCAGGCTCACTAACCTTGATAGTTCAGTTAATAGCTTTGACTCGCTTCTGGGAAAAGAATTGTAAAGGTGTATACTTCTATCTTGAACTTGAATGTACAATCATGTTTAGTCATTAATTCTCATTAAAAGTGTAAATGACACAGACAGACAGACCAACAGACAGACAGACAGACAGACAGACAGACAGACAGACAGACAGACAGAAAGACTAACTTGAGGCTCATTGTGAAGCAATACATACAATGCGTTATGCATATTATACATATTCAATCATGCACACAGAAAAAGATTTTAACTTAAGTTTGCTGCATAAGTCTTGTGAATTTTTAAGAATAGCCATTTGCTATGTACATGTACATGCATTGTATATACACATGTATCGTTCAATCTTTGTAGGTAAATAAAAACTGTTACAACATACTGATTCTTCTATGTTGATTAATAATTGGCAGGGCATTCAAGAGTTACAAGATAAGCTACTGGAAGTGACACTACAAGAGAAATACATGGGTGAAAGAATACCACAGGTCTGGCTCAACTTTGAGAAGGCAATCATATCGTAAGTATAACCTTTTACAGCTGTATGTGCTTTATACATTTAGTGTTTGTATGCAACGATAATCAAGAAAAACTAAACTGCAACAACACAACAACATGAAAAGTAATCCCACCCTGCTACCAAGATAACTTTATTACATTTTAGTACATGTAGTTCTGGTCCTTGTAGCAATCTGAGTGATGTTTTTGTGTGATGGAAAGACAACCAGAGTTAAAAGTAATAATGTTGGTTCTTATATATCATGGTTCAAATCTTGCCCAAGGACTTTAGCCACTCAGAAACAGATGGTATCGATGGGGCTTGAACCTGCCGATTCCAAGCTGGCGACTCTAACCATTCACCCATCATGACTCCACAACAATTGTCGATGAGCCTAGAAAACACAGCTACATGTACTAAATCTAAACTGCAATAAAATGAAAAAGAATTGAAATGCCAGTATGAAAACAAAACAAAATCCCACCACTGCCACCAATGTTACATGATGATCATATGCTAGCTAGTCTAGGTCTCGTTATTGTGTTGACCCATCTTTGGCATGGTGAAAGTTGACCAGATTGAAAAGTTGTGTCACTATATTAACATGCATTGTTTGATTGTTCACAGAAAGAGGAGATCAACCAGTGTACTATCATGGAATGACATCTGTAAAATGGCATCAGATGCAGCAATTTATGATCAGACAGAGGTATGTTAACATTCATTTCCCTACATCTAATGATCTATGCCCTAAATCTCTACTTGAAGGTTGAGTGACCCAAGCTACCTCTTCCTCACTGACAAAGGACAAATGACAAGGTATCAGTACCCCTTTTTCAGAGGGATAGTGTAACAATAAAATGTCCTACATGCTCTTACTTCGTTCAGGGAGAATCAGAACATGGTACAAATGACTCGATGTCCATCTTGAGAACACATAAATTGAGAAATAATACTCACAACTTCACAATTTCTTTACAGGTGGTACAAGCTGTTCAGTTTCTACATGATCTTGGATCATTGCAACATTTTGACAATGAGTATCTCAAAGATAAAGTGGTGATTAATCCACAGTGGATCGTAGATGTTATGGCTTGTGTTGTCTCTGTACATGAATCAGCCATTCAGGTATGTACATGTACATCAGACATCAACCACTGTGTCCTGTGGGTCGATTATTAACCCACAGTGTCCTGTGGTTGATGTGAACATCATACATGCATTCAATTCACAAAGACCAAAGACATTTACAAAAAAAGCTATCACACCAACAAATGGATCTAGTAAAACTTAAAAGAGAAAAATATGGACAAAGTGTGCACAAAAAGAGACGACATTTATAACTTTCTGCAAAATGCATTGTGATATAATACAACAATTACATGTAAATGGTAGATTTGTTTTAGTATGTTGTATAACCTAAATAGTTTTATCCATCTGTAAAGTATGTGTTATTTTGATGACTACGAGATAGACTTTTTCAAAATATTGATATCAAGAAAATTAATAGAGAAATTGATGGTAAAACTACATTGTGTTATTTCATGTAGGATGGGCAACTGAGTCACAAAGACATCAGTTCTGTCTGGAATAAATATCCAAAAAAACTACATGAATGGTTGTTGAGACTGACAGAAGAGTTTGATCTGACCTTTCCACTGAGTGACAAACCTGTTAACGTAGTGCCGTGCCTACTACCAGAGAAAGAACCAGAGGTAAATCATAGTATATCTTAGCTTTTAAATTATGGGTGACGTTTGGGATGCTAAGGACTACCAATATTAAATGTTGCAATTTCTTTGCAATTTGCAACATGTAAATCTAAAATGAAACGGTCTTTAACAAACTTATTAATTTATAGAAATATGACATCTTTAAAAACTTGATTTGTTAACATGTTGTAAATATATTAAGTAAAATACCTTGAAAATATTTATTATTTAAGAAAAAAATGTAGCAAAATGGTCCATAATCATATAAATCCAACAAGCCACACTGTACCAATATGTACATGTATAGCTCTGAAAATATATATAACTCCAACATATCTCTGAGACATTTCAGAGTTCTCAAAATGTATATTTTCAGAGCTACAACATTATTATATAATTGTTACACTATTGTACAAGTTCCATTACATTTAATTCTCTGTATTTCATCTTGTTTGCTGTAGTTTAACTGGCCTGACATAGACAACCAGCCTGGTGTCAAGGAAACAAAAATGATGTACAACTTTGAATATCTACCAGCAGGTTTATTCAATAGAGCACAGGTATGTAAAATGTTACTTTTTATATTGAGTGGTGTTTATGTTTGCATTTGAGATACTTGTCTAATTGTCAATAGAGTCAAGAATATACTGACATTCGAATAGTTGTGTGAAGAATGAATCTGTACCTTGTTTAACATGTATACTATTATTCGTGTAATGGGTGTTTCAGGGAATAAGCTTACAGACATACATGTACATGTACTAGGGTTGTTTTGTTTGTACACTATTGTTCTTGTAATCATTGTTCTAGGGAGTAAGTGTACAATGAGCTTTGTCAGATGATATAATATTGGTGTGAAGCAAGAATCTGTAGCTTAATGTTTCTGTACATTCTTGTATTCCTGTACAAGTAATGGGTGTTCCAAGGAATAAGCCTGCATGCGCATGTTTGTGTAAGATACAATGTGACTTATCAATTTTGTCTTTTTGTTGTGATGTTGTACCTGTAGGTTCGTCTGTATCAGTTTTGTGACAGCTCAGTAATTTGGAAGAAAGGTTCTATGCTGAGAAAGAATGGTCACACAGCCTTGATAAGACAACTGAGGTAAGTCATAGATTTTTGTAAGTGCCAGCAGATAATTAGGCATTATTCTCTAATACTTATCTTTGTCCAGTACCACCTGAGGGGTCTTGTCATGTGACAAAAAGGGACAAACCCTTAGGTTATGAGTATTTTCACATTAAATGAAAAAAAATATTAGAGAATGATATGTACATGTAAGTATAATGTATGAAAAATCAAAAAGAGTAATTATGAGTTAGCGTCTGAACAACAACTCATATTTCGAGCACTGCAGAACATATATGTTGTGTAATTTGTGGTGTACATGTATATAAAAAGGGACCAATCTACATGTAGTTACCAAGCTACACTTAAATGACTAATATTCAGGCATAATGCATATTATTATAAATAATTTTATGTGATGATGTAGTAACTGATACTAACACATACTAAAATGCCAAGGAAACCCTACTTCGCCATTAACTGGACAGTACTTACAATTCCAGGGTATAATTTTAATCCATTCAAAGACATTTTTTTTGGCTCAGTTTGTGCCATCTTGAACACTGTTTTCTGACAATATTTATCAGTGTGTCAAAATGTTTGAAGTATTGTCGTTGTTCAAATTAAGTTATTTTCTTACAGGGAATCTAGCTTACTTGTCCTAGCACAAGGCCCAAGACCAGAAAACATCATTTTTTTGGTACATGAAGTATTTGAAGGTCTGATAACAGAATCATTCCATGGAGTTACATACGACTACCTAGTGCCTTGTCCTGACTGTATTACTGTGGTAAGTACATTTGTGGAGTGTGCATACAACTATGATATACATGTACACAAGCGGAGAGTCATGATGGATGAATGTTTAGAGTGGTGGGTTTGTAATCTGCAAGTTTGAGCCTCACTGCTGCCATTTGTTTTTGAACTGTTTAAAGTCCTTGGACAAAATGTGAACCATTATCGACCCTCGTCAACACAGCTTTAGAATTAGGGACCTAGTAGGATAGAGGTTGCTATATGAATGCTTTAATCTTATGTGCTTATAAAGGCTGTAATGGACGAATGCTCGCCAATGAGTTTAGGAAATATAAATGTAAAGGGCAACCTTCCTACTATAGGCCCATGCCAGGGATACTAGGAAAGTGCTATAAAAATTAGAAACTGTACCATGTAACTTAACAATTTCATTTATAGCATAACACATAACATGGTGTTTACCTAGTACAGGTTGTATGGGGTTATTGGTGTTAAACAGGCTTAACATATTCATCCTGTTCAAACTGTCCTGTGACATTTGGACTGTTGTGTTAATTGAAAGTTTTACTGATGTTTGAATGAAATGTATCAAGATAAAACTGTTTCAAGTATCCATGTTTATGGGAAAAAGAAGTGCGATATAGTTACACTTTGACATGTAGGAGGTGTATGCTGCCTTCTAAGTCTAAGTCCATTCAGAAATAAAACATGGCTGCTACCGATGGCAGCAATGCTTATAGGTATTGATGCAGAGGAGCCAGACCAATACATACGTGTATAATTTACATATTATCCTTTCAATTTTCAACAGGGATCTCGAGATCCATGCATGTTTCCAGCCAGTAAGGTGTCCAGGGCTAATGATATGAAGGCACCATTCCTACAATGTGACCATTACTTTCATACCATATCACTTCATGAAATACAAGGTAAATGTTCACATTGGAAATCTAATTAAAGTAACAAGTATCCTACATTTGACGACATACATTTGTACACCACATTATAGCATACACAAGCCAAGTTGAACAAGAAGTATAGAACTTATACTCTGGTTGTTCTACATCACAACAGTGTGTGTGTGTGTGTCATGACAATACATTTCTACATCCCTGGTCCAGTTCTGCTGTGTTCAAAATATGAGTCAAAACATTCAAAATTGCAATTGCTTTCCCCGATTTTTCTTTGATATCACTGACGCTGGTATAATTATGTTATTCACCAATATTTTTCTTCATTCATCCAGAAAATAGTTGGGATCTAAGGGTTGTCACTACTCATCTGGCGACACGTACTGACAAAGGCCCCTTAGGTCACTCATATTTGCATTGGCTGAACGCAGAAAAATATTAGGAAATAACATCTAAATATTAATTTGTTGTGGAGTTCCTCGTTATCATTGAAGTAACAAGTCTTCTACACTCAGAGACATAGCCCCCACTACTATGCTATTAACCAATCACCTAGCTCAGAAAATGTACCGTAAAATTTAGTGAAGTGTCGTTGCTGTCATATAATACATAATACATTTCAAAAATATTTCCATCAATAGTCTGTTCGAAAAATTCATGTGCAGAAAAGGAAATGAACTTATTCCAGCACCACAGATATTTGAGAAAAAGAATAAATCAAAGCCATTTTTATATTCAATTAATTAACTGCAGCATGAGTTTTTAAATGTGAACTTTTGCTTCAGCTGTGATGCCACCAGACAGTACAAGTAACTTTGATGTGCATCTGGAGAACACTATGAGGGATTTAGAGGGAATCAGGATCTCCATGACATCTGATGTGTTTATGTTGTATTGCCATGACAACCTGTCACCAGTAGGAAACAAAGATGCAGTTGACATTAGAACAATCAAGGATGACTTGGAGAAAGAGGGATACTCATGGTAAGTACATTCATATTTGAAACACTGAGTTATCCTATGAGTAAGAAATCCAATGATTCTCTTACTGTCCAAAGTCTTACAAAGAGATAGAACTTTCCTTTTCGCAACGTCAGTGTAGTCCCCAACCTATTAAAAGGCCCAATTCAGACTACCGGGGTTTATTGCTTAAACATATTTTATATTGCTAATATTGTAAGTTCTTTCATTTTTGCAGTTGGTTAGATGAAGATAAGAACCAAGGCAACATTGAGCAGGTTACCATAGCAATGAAAGATGCTCAGGTCGTCATGGTATTCATGTCAAATGAGTTTGAAAAGTCATCCGCCTGTCGCAATCAGCTAGAATATGCATTTAATGTTCTCCATAAGGCTGTCATTCCTGTTGTAGTTGGGAAAGGCATGGAATGGCAAAAGACTCATACTGGAATGTTAGTTGGGAAAGAGGTGAGCGTTTCAGTTTAATGAATGTTCTCGTTAACTTATTCTAATAATCTCTAACATGGACAATTATAAAAAAAAAAATATATTATGTGTGTGTAATAAAGTAAGAAAGCCTGTTTATAGCACATCCCACAACTGCTGTTTTGAGAGAAAGTAAGAGTGGAACTTTTCTGTAAAACAAAGATGACATTACTCAACTGTAAACAGATTTAGTCTTGTAGCAAATGTTGATTACAATTTAGTCAGGAGAACTTATTAAAATTGCTTCCTCAGACAGTATTTCTGTATTAAAACTGGAATGTATAATTATGTATACTTTGTTGATGGAGAAATTACATCCTCAAATGGGTATACATGTAAGCTGAAATACTAATCAATCAATCAATCAATTCTTTACTCAGTGCTATGACCTTATGTACAAATGATTACAATTGTCATATCAGACACTAAAAAGCTAAAGTCATACAGAATGATAAGTATATAGACTATACAAAATACATGATAAATAAGAAAATAACTAAATACATATTAGAAAAATTATTGGTTTCTGTCAAAAATCGATGATAAGAGATAAGAGAAATTGTTTCCTCAAAAGGGTATACTTATAAAATGTAAGGATTTCATTAAGATACAATGATTGTACCTGAACAATGATTGTACCTGAACATTTCGTTCAAAAAATTGATGAGTCAGATAAATTCATAACGCCCCAAATTTTAGAGATCTGTTCTGTTCAATGGTGATTGATGGTTGGACGTCAAAGTCATAGTATGCTTGGCTATATAAATGGGTCTATTCTGATTAGTGTTGATATAGGAAACCATTTGTACAAGTTGATTTTTGACAATCACTATTCTCAGCACTGTGTAATCATAAAAAAACATCAAAGGATGCAGAAAATTAATATAACTTGGTTGTTTTGTTTTATTTATATATTCAAGGTATATGTTAATATGCAAGGAGGTATAAAAACATACAAGTCTAAAATAGGGGAGCTGTTGAATCAAGTCAGACAGAAGACAAAGAAACAAGAGGTAAGAACAGCTGTCAAATTAAGACTTTGTCGTGAATAAAGGGGAACATTCTCTAATAATGTGTTTGGACAAGACTCATTCACCTAACTGTACATTTTTGTTAACCAGCAGGAAATTCCTGCAAGACAACATTGAGGAGGTAGCAAATATCAACATATTCAAAAACCTGCATATAATCCACGAGCCTCACCTCTGGCAATCTTTGTCTGATGTATCAAGCATTGCATATTTGTAGCAAACTTATTTCCTCTGGAAGTGATTTTTATTCCATCAAAACTGTTCACACTAAACTTGAATTTTCAACAGAATGACACTCTCCTTGTCTTATAAATTACAATTTATCATTTTTTTTATTTGAAAGTTTATTATAAGCAAGCAGGGGAACATTTACAATTAGCAATAGATAAACAGCAATATATTTATTGATTATTTGCTTCTGTGAATGTGCAAATTATTATTATAGCTTTGACCAATTAGTGCTCGTTATTCTAACAGGGGAAATCATACCCAAGATGCTTTGTGAGTTATTGTTGGCACAATTCCAGGAAAGCTGTTGATCTCAAACAAGTTCCAGAAAATCCTCAAGCTTTAGGAAAAGGTTAGTAAGCCAGATAAAGTATAATTTAATGAAACAAAAAATGTATATGATGTTAGATTACTATATCAAAACGTGATATAAATGACAATAAATGTGAAGAATTTGTTGCTGTTCTTGGGTAAATATTGGCATTGTGTAGATCACAAGTTTCACCCATGCTATACATAAGCAGACCTGTCCAAGAAACACTGTAAAGCTAGTTATTTTATTAAAATTTTGTTATTCAAAGGACTTAGGTGTTCCACTAGTACCATGACAACTTTGTGTACATTACATTTGTTGACCCTAGTACGCTGTGATAATATGTAGACTGAATGCTTTTATTTTCATCACATCTTATTTGCTATCATTTAGGTGATCCTAGAGCTCTCAAGGAGTATCTGGAAGAGAATGGAATATCTTGTTGGATGGACGTTGATAACGTTGGTAGATCTGGTCTCTTTGAAGACATTGCTGAAGGACTAAAACATGCAGACTTGATGGTTGCATGTCTTTCTGATGAGGTATGTTTATCAAATATTCAACGATGATTTTTCCAACAGATTTGCTACACTCTGTATGTTTATTAAGCCATAGCTTTAATCTCTTGCTTTGTACAATATAAAGGTGTACAATGTTCAGGGGCAATATACAAATACTACAGTAACTTCATTAAAATTACCATTTTGACAAGATGCTCTCAAAATTTTGCCATCTAAAACTGATGAAAAAATATTTTTCTACCACTCAAACATTCACTTATTACACTTAGAATGTGATAAAAGTGTTACAATCCAAATATGGTTGTTTGCTCCTTCGGATTGGAATATTATCCACTCTTCTCAAGTGGGGCAAATTACCATCCAATCCTCATCATGTGCAAACTTCCATCATCAATGAAGCTGCAGTAATATCTCAATATTTGTCATTACAGTATGCCAGGTCTAAGAATTGTCAAATGGAGTTTAGATTTGCTGCAGTCACCCTGCGACTTCCGATTGTAGTAGTTGTAGTTGGCAAAGGCTACGCATGGGAATCTTCAGAGGTACGTTTTGTTACATTTATAGCAGTCACCCTACATCTTTTTATAGTACCAGTTATGGTTTGTAAAATTAAAAGCTACACTTGAAAGCATCAAAGGGAAGTATTAAGTAGTTCAGTTGATAGCAATCACCCAACAATTTTCACTTGATGTGTGTCCTACGGTTAAAAGCTAAACATGGGAATCGTTAGAAATTGAATTAAAGGTACAGATTACATGTTCGAGTTTATAGAAGTCATCCTGCAATTTCTTTACATCTGAGGGCTTTGTCATGTACCATTTCTAGGCAAAAGTACATATTTTATGATATAAAGAAGGGTTTATAGCTAGCACAGCTCTCAGATCCCCCCCCCCCCCATACAGAATTGTCAGTTACAATGTACAATAAAGCTAAGCTAAACCTAAATTGTATAATTATTTTGACAATAGCCATATCCAAACTTGTTTCAAACACACTAACAGCAAACTCTTATATACATAATGGAGTGAACATGTAGTTTTAAGTAAAATGGAAATATTTTGAAAGTTTCTCAAAGAAGGAATTAGATTTTAGAATGCCTACATTGACATATATATATGTACATGTGTTATTCATTCCTTCAGATTGGTATGCTAAGTATTGGATGTCATAAAGTGAATTTCCAACATGAACTGACAGAAGAAGCTACCGAATCTGCTAATAAACAGCTTCTTCAATATGTGAAAGAGTTGCTACCAGTTGTACATGATGAGGGAAAGGAAGAGGAGGAAAACAAAGGCACTGACCAGAGAAATTTAGAATTCCAGGTGAATATAATTGATTGACAGTATAAACACCGAAATAAAGTGATTTCACAGTGTGCAACAATTGTTTATAGCATTTATGTCATGTGTAATGTATACTGTCAATTGGAAAGTAAATCATAAATTACAATATAGTGTTAACAAAGATGTCATAAAACATCTAAATCTCACTCGGAGCTAGTTAGATATACATTTAATCACAGTTATGATAATAACATGTCAGTGTGAAATTAGAATTGTCACATTTGAGAAATCAGTCAATTTTTTTTACACCAAAATATGTTCTACAGTGATAGGGCTCTCTTGCAGGAAATACTACCAATTTCAAAATCAATGTTACTTTGTCATAACGAACATTTCAGATATGTCATTGAAAATAACCACATGTAGATATTAAAATTGAAATCAAAACATTTGATAAAAATTCGGCTCTTAAACTTTACAGGAATTGTATGAACTGGCACAGAGGAAGTTCTTGAGACAAGTATCGGTTTTCGCTGATAACATGGACACACAGGCATATCCTAGGCTGTTTCTACTTGATTACTATAAAAGAGGTAATGATAATGGTGATGAAGAATCGGGTAACCAAGGTGACAAAGCCATGGAAACTGACCAGGATGATGCAAAAGGTGATGGAGAGCATGTCAAGTCACAAGAAGATGATGGTGATGGAGAATGTAACCAGGGTAACCAAGGTGATAACTCTGATAACAAGGAAGGAAAAGAGGAAGACATGGAGATTGAGAGAGGGGATGATCCAACATCTGAACAAGGAGATGGAAACATGGCAAAGAAGGTAGAACCAAACACTAGCTGTACATTTGACTTTAGGTTCTTCAGATCTGTTTCTGTTAGCTATCATAGTTACATGTACATTTTGTATTTAACGTGCATCATAATGGAGATGTAAAGACGCAAATCTTGCCAAAACATCTGCACATACATAAAACTTGTTAAGACACAAGTAAACATGAATGTAATCTAAACCTAATGCCACTACTGGTAATGTTACAACTCATAACATCAAAGTAAAGCGTTTTCTGTATGTACCACAATCGTTTATAACATCCATATCATGTGTAAAAGTATACTGTTTCATTTGTTATTTGACCACATTAGAAAGGCCAAATGCTAGGTTTGTAAATAAACTAGTTGAAACAGTATACTTTTACACTCGATATGAATGTAATAAACAAGTGTAGCACATAGAAAGAGTGCTTTACTTCAGTTTTACCCATTGTAATTTTAAACAAAATTGGCATATTCCATGCAATTCAGTGAATTGTGATATTATGTACTCATTGTTGGGCAAGGCCTATGTTATCGGTCCAGATATAACTTTTCTCCATGAACTTATATTTTGTAGGGTGATGATGACAAGCCAACAGCAACAGTCAATATGGAGCCTAAACTAATTACTTACTTACTATGTGAACATGATGAGGTAAGATTAAGACATTGACTTCAAATCAGTTAACATATATCAGATGTTTTGATATTTAGATGGTTTTTTTTGTTTGGGGAAGAAGTTTCAGAAATTTACCAATACATATATCAAGTGAGTGTTGAAAGTATTTCATCTAGTGGTTATAATGTTATAGAAATCTAAAAATACACCTTTTAACATTATGTCATCATAAGAACAGTGCAACAAATGATAGAACATCTGTACTTTTACCTCATGAAGTTCTCTATTTGCTTATTTTGCACATTAAATAATGTCGAACATAAAAGCCATAGTTTTTTTTTGCCCTTGGATAATACATGTATAAATCTTTGCAAAAAAAAAAGAAAAATGCTGAGAAAACTATAAAAACTCTGAATTGCATATTTGTATAATTATGTTTGAAATACTTGGTTATGAATTTCTTAATAAGTGGTGAAATGTTTCATCTTTAGGATTATAGTAAAGCTTTTCGGTAATTTCTTGCAAAATATTATCAAATTATTAAAGCGACCAGTTGTAAAGCCATAGTATTACCATCAAAATGTAACATAAAACTTCTCTTTTAAATAGTTTCAGTATCTATTTCGAATTCATAAAACTGATAACTATCAATATTCTTTTTCAAAGGGATGGCACTACTTGGAAGAAGGAGTCCCACTTTGTTCTGAAGATCCTGAGGGTTTCCTGGCAACCGTGGCACCCTATTTAGCCAGGATTCTAGCTATTGTCAAGCATGGACCAATCAGCTTAGATCTTACCAACGATAAAGCGTTAATAAACATATTAATGGAGGTATTTATGACCATTATGTAAACATAACATTAACATACCGGTAGACTAGAGCATCTATGCACCTCAGAAATAAAATTCTTATAGGCGGAGCTGGTAACCAGTGTGGTTGTCATTAGCACCTAAAAACATCCTAATCTTCAATAATTAAGAGTAATGAATAGTAACGAACAAGCCCTAGTCTGATCCTGTTTTCTCCAAAATTGTATATACCATGTATAAATATCAACTTTCTACAACAATACACACATTTTTACCATGGGTTTTCATATAGAGGAATTTCTGCATTGTTCATTTTAAGCATTCAAGTTTGACAATGACCCCACAAAGTTAAGGGTCCTTTTCTTATCCCTGTCTCACCTTTAAAATCTTGCCATAACATTGTTCAAAAAAAACAAGAGAAAAAAATCAGGTCACATGCAAATTTCAAAAATAGAGGCTAACATTACATTATTACAGTTTTATATATTATGATACATTTTTGTTTCTTATATACAATTGTATATTTAAGCAATTTAAAAACTATTTTAAACTTATTTACAATTTATATTTAAGCTATTTAAAAACTCATTTAAACTTATTTACGATGTATATTTAAAAAATCGATTTTACATTTTACAATGTATATTTAAGCTATTTAAAAACAATTTTAAACTTATTTATAAAATGTATATTTAAGTTTTTTATCTATTTACTTTCACTTATTTATTTCAGAAAGCAGCAGGCTCGGTAGACTTCTCTAACGAGTATCATAAACTAAGAAGAGATGTTATGGATGCAGATAAGAATTCCTCCATGGGAGGTTTACAGAGGTAAGACCTCTCTATTACGCCAAACAATACATTCTTTTGATTAAGTGGCACAAGCTGAGTGTATAAACTTTATTTTCCAGTGGGTGCAAATACTAAGAACCATAAAACCTCAATTAAATCCTTCTTAGGCTAGTATAATGTTAATGTGGAGGAGTGGCTTTAGTGTCATTCAGTTGTCTGCTACTGTTGTTAGCACAATTGATGGTGTAATTTTTTTGTTACTCTTTTAGTGTACATGTACATAATAATGTAATACCACTAAATCCTGTGAATTATGTATTATGTCTTTAAAATTTAAGCTTGTACTGCCATACTGTCAGTTAACTGTGTTTTCAAATGTGCTTGAGGTGCATTTTAACATGCAGCAAGAGTACCCCCCCCCCCCAATATATATAAGGTGTATTGTATTGAACAAGTAAGCTTATGTCCCTTTCAATTTGATATTAATTAAGATGGAAGATTGCCAGTCAACTTTGGTTGATTTGACAGAATTACATCATAAAAAATAATAATTCAAGGTATTTAAAATAATAAATTATTTCTCATATGCTTGTAGATGTCAACTTGCTAGTGGTAAAATCTCCTGGCTCTGTAAAGCACATCAGCAGCAGCAAGGACGCATCACTGTCCTTAGCAACCTACTAGGTGGTGGCGGTGGAGGTGGTGGTACTGTTGAACAGGAGGATGACTTAGGACTTGCAGAACATGTCCAGGAATTGCTGCAGGAGAAAGGTATTCTCCAGAAAGGAATACAGGATAGAACACCAACACCAAATAGTCAAGCACCACAGTATACACCCAGTAGGAATGAAACTCCTACAGTGGGCAGGACTGATTCTGTCATGAAGGAAGAACAGAAGTTACAACCTCAAGTCATAGCAGGGACATCAGCACCCAAGCCAGATGAGAGTAAGCCTGAAGGTGAGTACATACAAAGCACAAATAGCCTTTTGAATTGCACTGATGCACGTCGTTGAATGTGTGAAAAACTGTTCGGAAGACTGTATCAAAGTTGACAAACATTAGTGTTGGCAACTTTTAATACTAGAAATTTATTGTTACTTTTTTAATTATAAACGTTTTTTTTTTGTCTGTAATTTAGTGAACTCCAGAGTACATTTGTAGATAAACAGTTTTTCAGTACTTCTAATGTCAGGAGTACATTTAGGTGTGAAGAACATTTTTTTTTTTTTTTTGAAACTAATTTGTCTTTATTTCTGAATAATAGGAAAATATACAATATACAGAAAAAGGAGAAGAACAACGAAATATTATCAAACTGATGTCCTTATAAAAATTTTATCTTGAACAAAGGATTATGATCCCAGCTTAAGTTTAGGTCTGTGTGATCACCAGGACATTTAGATTGAACCTTGTAAAGTTAAGTTATGAATTTATATAAGGTGTCTCCTGACAGCGTAGGGGCATAATAACATGGATACATAATTTAAGGTCATCATTGCTTCTGTTTCTTTACATTCAGATAAAAAGAAACCTGCAAGTTTCAAGACTGCTGGTATAGCAGTGGGTACAGTAGCAATGGCAGAGAAGAGAAAATCCGATGGCTCAAAGAGTAAAGCATGTGTGATCATATAGAGTAAATGGAAACCTATCCACTCAGTAGATGCCAGGTTTATTGAGTATGTGTTATAGATATAAAGTTTTAACTTTTGATGGATTACTGTCCAGTAAAATAACAAATCATGTTTAGTTGCAATCCTTAAGGAAAATGAGGAGAGTTACTGTGCAAATATTGAATAAAGGTGAAAAAAATCCAAAATTATATCAGTAGTATACATTCAAAATGACCACCAAACACTGTGTAATGTTTACAGAGATTTTTTCAAATACAATATAAATATACTGGTAGATTATGTTTCATTTGAGAACTTTTACATAGCTGTTTCTATTAGTTGAGCCTTCAGTTTTCTAAGATAGGCTTAAACTAAAACTATTGTTGCAATTACACAACATGTTGATACAACTGTTATAAGCTACTGAATGGATGTTGGTTTAATTATAGTCTCAGTAGAAAGGCGTCTCTGAAGACAAGTCCCACTTGTCTAATCTACCACTTTGAAGATCAATAAATTTAGTTTGCATCTATCTTAGTAAACCAAAAGCCGGATTACCACTGTCATATTTTCCCATTGCAGTGGCATCAAATACCTATTGGACTATCACAATGTTGAAAAATAATGTTATTATATAAATATGTGACATAAAACTTCAAAGATGTAAATATTACTAAAATTTGTAGCTTTAATGAAGTGGTTTCGTTTGTATACATTGAATGGTATAGATATTTACATATTACCAGCAATTATGATGAAATGGTTTAAATACATTTACATGTCAACTGTTAATCTAGTAAGAAATAGTGTTCATTACATGTATGTCATTTGTAGATATGTGTATAGCATCATATAAACTCACACTATGTTTATCTATGTCTATTGATAATGAATCTGGTATGAATTACTAGTATGTATATTGATTACAAGTATATCATGAATTAGAGATAATATGACTTGATGTGTACATGTACATTGGCGATATATCAATGTAGTATGGATTTATGTTTAATAGTCAAGTTTATTGACAATGTGTATAGCATTAGTAAAAACTTCTATTATTATACATACATATATATGTATTATATATGTACACTTACACAACTTTACTTCATGTATATTAACAAGGCTATAGCACGAACACACATAATATACAAATGTACATAATGTATGTATGTATGTATGCATGTATGTATGTATGTATGTATGCATGCGTGTATGTATGTACATGTATGTATGCATGTATATATGTATGTATGTATATATGTGTATGTATGTATGTATGTATGTATGCATGTATATATGTATGTATGTATATATGTATATGTATGTATGTATATATGTATATGTATGTATGTATGCATGAATGTATGCATGATATATGACTACTGTAAGTATGGTTATGACTTTCACATAACTCAGTTATTTTACCTTGAGGATTTGAAGGATCATGAAGTGGCAACATTGTGGATATATTTCTTTAAAGTTTCCCAATGTAAAATGAACACATTATTGACATAGATCAAAGAACATATACATACATAATCACGAGTATTTCATCTATGTAAAGATAAGGCATATAATCAGGAAAATTTATATAATTGCTTATCCTGTTTTAACACAGGTTTGTCACCTAAAGTGCCAGAACAACTCTGTTGATAATTCACACTTTAATCAATAGATAGAAGTAACTGTCACAATTGTTATAAATGTTACAATTGTGTCACAGACTGACTGAGTATATATTTTCTTAAGCTGAAGCTGAACCATTACACTCAGAGTTATCAAGGTGTATATGCTTCGATGATTCAATAGCAGTGTACCTCCAAATGACACATTTACTCAGGTGAACCATACTATAAGCAAAATAATGTCAACTAAAAACTGTCAATAAGTTTTTTATTTCAGAAGCAAAACAAAGAAGAAAAACGAACATGACAGGAGACTTAGTTTTACTGTAATTGCTGGAATAAAAAAATCATGACTAACTCCGTCCTCGTCTGATAGACTTAAGAGTACATCTAAATGGTTATTCATTATATTTTGCAACATTTATAATAGCTAAATGCAATTTGTTTTGTCATCAACTAAAATTGTAATGTATTTTAGTAGAGAAATTTCGATATAAAGTGTACCGAATGATATATGTATATTTTAGCTTTGTCTTTAAAATGCTTTCGGAAATAAATTCTCAATACATACTCTTGAATATAGCAGTCGACCCTATGTTTGATATAGCTAATGTATACGTCAGTCAAAGACAGAATCATGTTAAGTCTATCATGGAAGTATAGCTATACTTGCATGCTTTTATGTTCTTCCCAAGATGTGCTATTGGGAGAACTTCCTTGAAGTAAGAATATCCCTTTATACAGCTCTATATTTTATCGTTATGTATTTTGCTATTTACAGACCTGAAAATTCAAAATATATGCAACTGGTAGATGCGCCCTTTATGACATGATAAAATAACCCATGCTGCTTGCATGCATTCAAAAATTCTGTATAAGCATGAGTGCAATACATAGATATGATATAACATAATTCTGTCTTTATTATAGCGACAAGTTTTTTCACCTAGGTGTATAGATAGTTTCGGAAATAATCTGTCCTTAGTTTTATTCTGGCGTTCAATATTTGTTCAATTTAATGTATCAATCACATAATTTCATTACAGTATATATTTGCTATTCGGCTTCTAATTTCTGAATATACAATGACAAAAGTATAACTATTACAGTTTGTAGCGTTTTGTCGTTCAGAATAGTAAGTTGTTACATTATTGTCCCTTGTACAATTATCAGTTTGTCCTGGTAACAACAATATTTATAAATCGGAAATAAAAAAGATGATTGAATGCGGTATAATTGCGATGTTGGTAAATTGTGTTTAACATGGTAGCTAAATACATTGTACATTGTGCACACATGAGTTACTAATACAAAATCTGTTCTTTAGACATAAGTATGAAAATTCGCGGATGAATACAACTTTGTTTCTGCACCATTCCGATCTACAGCTGACAATCAATATAATATAATATAATATGCAAATGGTGTGTATATCACATCTTAGAGTAATTGGCTAAATAAATAATCCAGCCGAGGTGCAATAGATATTCGCTATTTCCCAAACCATTTCTTGTGTCTCCTTCCTTTGTATTGTTAATTACAGATCTCCCTATTTTGCGGATATTCTACCCTTCTTGGTTTCGTCGACGTTGTTCTTCGGCAGCATTTTCAGCTAGTTTATTTAATATGTACCTCCGGATAAACACACCAATTATAAATGGTACAACCAACACAACAAGAATGGGTCGAAACTTCGTATACTCAGCTGGAAAGTGAAATGTGCACATGCTAAACTATTGAAGAATAATACAAAATTCGAACCTCAAAATAATTCTACGTACTGATAAATTCCTTGTATATCAGGGGAGATGTTAACAAAAAAGTACGATCTTTTCAATCTGTGAACCTCCACATTCAACCAAGTTTCCTTATTGCTGTCCTTACATTTCATTTACAGAAGGGGAGATTAAAAGCCCGCTTATGTAATGACTTTTATAGTCTTATCATAAATAACGGTAGCCTGATTAACGGACAGAGTACAGCAAGTGTTAATGATAAAGTCGCATGTGTTTGTTTGTATTATTGATAGATATTATTAACGAACCTTTCTCATTTATATTTTCATTACCAAATATATGTTCTCTGGTAGAGTTCTCAGTGGTAAAGGTTAGAAGCTTGTCAGTCAATGCCTCTGTACTTTCTAAAGGAAGGAAACAAACATAAGTCATAAATTGTGATATCTTGTTTTGATGACTCTTAATCCAAAGGGCGTACATATATCCCTCACCTTAACGTCACAAGTGATGCTTTGTGTGTCACGTAATTGTCTAAATATTACCCTGGTAATTGAGACTTCTTTTTTTTTAGATAGACACAAACTATAACTAGTGTCGCAACATGTTGCCACAACAGTGAAACACTATTCAGTGGATGTTGTTTAATCAAGTGTCTCTGACAGCAAGTTTACTTGAGTTCCATAATGTGGCAGTGTTGTTTTGGGACTATCTTCATCAGAGGGTAATTAGAATGCACAATACAGGAACCACTATCACCTACTTGTGTGTAAATCTACCACATTGAAGACCAATAAGATTTAGTTTGCCTCTACCTTAGAAAACTGAAGGCTGGATTACCAGTGTTGTAATGCACGTATATGGTTAGGCCATAGACCCTCCACCAAGGGTGGTGGGTCTATGGTTGGACACATGTTTCGACGATGAGGTCTTTCTTGTCTACACATTTTGTTTAATAGATAATAGCTTGTAAACGCTGCTAATAAATTTAGTGTCAAGTGTCTTTGATTGTGTGTTTAGCAGTTGATAATGTTAACGTACACAAGTTTGTTGTTGTCATCGTCATTGGGGTCCCATAGAGTAGCAAAATACTCAAATGTAGAAAACTATTCTGAAGGATACAAAACAAACAATTGTATGATATCTATCTTTCTGTACATCTAATGGTTCTGCAAGACACATTAAGATGAATTAATAGATAACATGATACTATATAGAACGATCATCTAATGACAAAACTATCGATTCAATCCAACTTCTCTTGATATATAATTGTTCACGTACAGTCATGCATATGTGAGTAATTAGACTATCTGCTATGCATGATGGTATAGTTTCACCAGCGCATTTTACATTGTGCATTAATTTTGGGGTTTATGTGTACGAATGTAGAAGTCTTGTTCAAAACTGTCTTCAATCATTGAAATCTAAAATACCTTGTATTTCTCCTTCACTGCGTGTGGTGTTATACGCATCTGTAGTTGCCACTCCACTTAAGATATTTGCATTTCGTGTAGATCTAGGATAGAACAAAAATAGATTAGATTTTTATATAACATCACTATCTTAGAGATGACATGCAAATAGCCAAATGTAATTCCATATTTTTCCATCACTTACGGATTCCTCATTCACAAAATTCATCAGAATCACACCAATATCTAAATAGACAGAAGGTAGTGTTCATATAGGAACCAATGGGCTCATAGAAACGTAATATCCTTGTTGTCGGTCCTGACATTGTTGGTGACTATTGATATCTTGGAGCACAATACAACTGTATCTGTACTTCAACTTTTATGCCACTGCACTTACACACTGTTATGGCATGCATCCTTCTTATCCTTCCAAAGACTTGTCTGATTACGTGTATGAATATTTTAGTATTTTGGTAATGTAAGGACAAAATTAATATTTAAAACAAAATTAAATGTGTTTCCGATAACCTATATTTTAAGCCTCCGACTCGAAAAAAATTAAACATCTGAAACAAAAAGGAAAGAAATATGCTTTACCTTCTTGACCTTATTAAGCTTCATGCATGTCTGTTTTATTTCCCAGCAATGTATGTGCATATTTCATCAAAACGTCACAGGAGGGGTATCCTGACGGACATTTGTTTGTTTTTGAAAATGGAAAAACAAGACCTACCTACCCTATGTTCTGAGGCCATGTTATCAGATTTACTTTACTCAATTACTTTGTTCCACCTAATTGACAATTTTATTAAAAGCAATGCATTTTTGTTCAGTTTTACTCGTATTTTGATTAAATATTTGCTTGCAAAATATTTATGTAATCATACTTATCTCTAACATCAACACTAGGTAAATTTCCTTCACATATTGATACGTATCCGTCGATTGGGCTAACATATATTGGTGCAACATGCTCTCCACCCATATAAAAGTCTGTTACTGGTCCAATTATTTCATCACAGTATCCCCACGAATAATCACTGACCCAATTAACACCGGTTCTTGCAATAGGTTGAGAGCAAATGGTGCCGTCGTACGATGATAAAGCAAACAAACTACCATAAGAATAATCAAGCCGCCGCCATTTTCTGTATCTAGTAGTGGGAAATATCCACGCCCCATCAATCGTTTCACGATACATAGCCATCTGCTCTTGATCTAATCCAAAAATCACACCATTCCCTTCAGTAGCTGATGTGACACAACAACTTGGTGATATTACCGACCATTCTCGTGTCATAGCAGAATACATGACCTGCAACTGATAATCTGTTGATATGCCAAGTAAGGAACCATCGTCCATAATTTCTATATCTAATGTCTCAAATCTACCCTCCACAGGGTCACAATATGAAAACATTTGGATATTGCCAACACAAATTGTGAAATCACTGTTCAACACCAGAAAGCTGTCAGTTTGTCTTGGTATCCTATGTCTTAGCACAACTTCCCCAGGTTGTTTTTCTGGAGAATTAGCATACAGGAATTCATCGGTCCCTGTTGAAATGTTGAAATGGTATTTAAATATACAATATACATACTCATAAATACACATCCTGTTTCAGCCCAACTAGTGTACAAGTATACCCCGGTAAAAGAATCTATCTAACAAGTTCGAGAACTCAATAATATCACTATAAGGCCATGAAAGGTTTAGTAAAAAAGACTGTTGATGTAGAATGGTAACTAACTTTAATATTATGAAACGAATCAAAACCATCCACAGGGGTTGACCTGTTAAACACATACAAGCATGAACGTTGGCGAGATCTCAAGTATAAAAATGTGAAGTTTGTAAACGTATGCTGTATTGGGCCATTAAAACTTATCTATTGTAATTTGTTCTGACTGTTTTTAAGTTTCCTTACAAAACAATTAAGAATAATTAATTATACCATTAAACACCATTCCTTCGCCGTCATGGTTAATAACGTCTAAAGGTTTGGTCGACACCAGACCAAGGTAACTCATCAGGATCACAGCAAATATTCCAGCGAACATAGTACCCATTATTGTCTTCTCTACAACTGTAGAAATAGACTCACTAGTCTCTAATCTGAAAATAACGATCATATGTTACAAGACAAAACAAGATGTTATTATCATTATACGGGCATACAGTATAGTAAAAATGTCCCTTAGTGTATGAACAAGGTGTTGTATTAGAAAGCAGAAAGATTCAGTTACTATAATCGTTACAGAAAAAGCGTAGTCTCAATGATGTCGAAACCACTTAAATACAATATATAATGACGTTATACCAGATGTTACATTTGCCAACTCTATCTACTTTTATTTGGGTGTGCCGCCGTGGTGTTAAATCTCGACACCTATTGAATGTAATACAAGTCCTTTCTCATTTCAATTCTGAGTCTAGTCAATGTGTAAATTAATGCATTTTTCTGTACCATTATTGCCAAGGCGTTTTGAATATCCCTACGAGGACTACATTGGAATTAAGTGTTTGTTAAAATATCTATATACATTATCCTCGGTGATTTTGTATACCTTGTATATTAATATGTACTTGTATCAATATTTGTCTAATAATGTCAAATTCAAATTCAAAATCCCTGTTCTTGTCTATTTTGTAATTTTGCGAGAAGTGTTTGCATCATGGGGATCTTTGACTGTATCATGACAGTAAAAGGGTGTAGATTGGGGTTGTGATGTCTCAAAAACCGGGCTTGCGTTCGAAAGGCGATATGTTGTTGAATTTTATATCATGAAATAGAAATTAAATGACTTGGTAAAAATTAGTGTGTGATGTCACTGGATGATGAAGGAGATATTAGATGATGAAATGCGATAAGTTCTTACCTTTCCTTACTGACATACTGCAAAAAACAACGCTGAAGCAAACCATCTACCGGTATATGTCAGTCACAGTGTGCAATAGAGCTACTATACTGACAAGAAACAGTAGTTCATCCTGGAGACTAGATACAGTTTCAGCATCTGTCTCAGTATTTTATTTCTTCACCGTACTCAAATTACAACTAATTTCTATAGTTATTTATAAATCACCAAAGAAGCCTGAGAGACTACTTTCTTGAGATGGTGTTGATTTATGTTAATTTTGACGTTATCATTTTTTCTTGTGGGTGATAATCAAAATAATGTATAGATCGACCATGTGATATCTCTCATTTAAATATTACAATCAGTATTTGCATAATGTATAATTTCGCTGTGAAAAGGTGCAAAGTTAAGATAACCGACGCATGATACCCCGTTCATAGTAAGTTGAACACTTCCGAACAGAAACTACAGGATTCATATTTGATTTCTTTGTTGTAATCAAATAAGAAATCATTGTATTTTTGTAAATATCACGGTACGACAGACGTGACTTAGTTTATATGGAAGGGGGGATGGAACAGCTGTATAATGAATATCATCGAGTCATCACCACAAAAGGGGGACGTGGTATTAGTAGAAATGCATATTGGCGCTAACCTTTCTTTAACTTAGACTTATCACAAAATAAAACATATATTTAGATGTCTTATAAATTCCCGTCGATGACATTTTTAATTCTTAAATTTATTTTGCTTTCCATTTTCAAAATTATTAAACAGAAAATTACGCATGTAAAACTCTGAATTAAACAGTCAAAAATATACCTCATAGAAATATCAATAATTAGATAGCATATATTGGTGTGACCTTTCAAGATGTCATGTATTTCGAAAACATATGTCAATGTTATATTATACCCCTTTTATACTTTTATTTGAAATATTAAATGTGTCAATATGAATAATTGCATTTCTTCAACATTTCGAAATGAACCAATGTAATATATACATTTACCTAATAAAGGAATATCTCACACACACGATATCGTACACAAAATAGATGAAATACCGATTCATCATTAATAATATTATAATGCAGCAGCACTGCTGACCCTAAGGGTCACTATGAGTCGCTAGACCCCCACCCCCTTTAACTAGATTAGCCAAAATTCAAAATTTCTTCAAACGACACAATCACTTTCAAATCAGTGTGTAGCTGTATAAAGCCAGTATGTAGTGTCTGTGAGTAAAAAAAATAGTTCTTTTGTGAACACTTTACTTTATTTTAATGAGGTATATTTAATTCTTCCAAATATTTGTATTTAGGGGTACAAAAGGTAAAAGCAATTTACAACTAAAATGGCCCAATCCTCACCCAAAGTAAAAAAGAAATAGTTGTTTCTCCTACATTCAACTGTTAATCTCGCCCTTCATATAGTTTATATATTTGTTTAATTTAATGTATGTGCTGCTCAAGGACATTACATTACAGTATATGTTTGCTATTTGGCATCTGAATATACAATAAAAAGTATAATTGTTACAGTTTGTAACGTTTTTGTCATTCAGAATAGTAAGTTGTTCCATTATCGTATATTGTATAATTATCAGTTTTTCCTAGTAATGACCTTTTATTATAACTCATCCAATACTTTCGATGAATACAAAATAAATTGGCTTATCAATTAAAATAATTCATTTTACAATTAATAACAAGTTGTAAAATTCATCATTGGGAAATAAAAGAAAATTAATGTAAATGAATCCGATGGTCGCTAAATACATTGTACATTGCACACCCATGAGTTACAATTACATAATCTGTTCTTTCAACATGAAACAGATATTGCAACCACAATAATCATCTAAGTACTATTCTGGGGTGAATACAACTTCTTTTCTGCACCATTCCGATCTACAGCTGACCATCAATGTATAATATGCAAATAGTGTGTATATCACATCTTGGCAAAATAAATAATCCAGCCGAGGTTAAATAGACATTCGCTATTACCAAAACCAATTCCTGTGTCTTCTTCCTTTGTGTTGTAAGTTCTCCGTATTAGGCGGATTCTTTCCCCCTTCGTGGTTTCGACGTTGTTCTTCGACAGCATTTCCAGCAAGTTTATGTCTATACAGCCGGACAGCCACAACAATTAGCAATGGTACAACCAACACAAGAAGAATAGGTCGAAACGTCCTATGATCAGCTGGAAAATAAAACGGGCATATTTCAAATTATTGAAGAGTAATACAAAATTCAAAAAAAGAGATCATGTTAACACATAATAATTCTACCTACTTAGAAATTCCTGGTATGTCAGAAGAAACTAGAAAAAATCGCGACCTTTTCAATCTATGTACCTCCACAGTAAGCCAGCTGTCTGTAATGCTATCCTCACATTTCAGTTTAATACAGAAAGGGAGATTAAAAGCCCGCTTATATAATAACAGCGTGTACCAAGTGTTTATGATAAAGATTGGCATGCATATATTATTAGGTAGATATTATTAACGAACCTTTCTCATTCATATTCTCATTACCAGATGTAGGTTTTCTGGTAGGGTTCTCAGCAGTAAAGGGTAGAAGCTCGTCTGTCAATACCTCTGTCCTTCCTAAGGTAGCGAAACAAATATAAGCCATTAATTGTGATATCTTATTTTGATGACTCTTAATCCATACAGTGTTTATGATATGCATTCCCCTTTCTCATCTAATATCAAAAGTGGTTCGTTTTGTGTCACCTAACTATCTAAATATTACCCTGGTTATTGAGGCTTCGGGGTTTTTTTCAGGAAGATACACACTATAACTATCATCGTAACATATTGATACAACAGTGACTACTGAAAGGACGTTGTTTAATTATAGTCTCAGGTGCCTCTGAAAACAAGTTTAGTTAGAGTTCTGTAATGTGACAGTTTTGTTTTGGGACTTCAAACGTTTACACTATCTTGATCACATGGTGATTAAAACAGAGGAACCGCTCTTATGCACTTGTGTAGATCTACCACATTGAATAATAATAAATTTAGTTTGTGTCTATTTTCAAGGCTGGGTTACCAGTGTCGTAATACATGTATACGGTTGGACACATGTTTCGATGATGAGCTCTCATCTACATCTTTTGTTTAATGGACAATAGTTTGTAAACGGTCTTAATAAATTTAGTGTAATCTGTCCATGATTGTATGTTTTATTGGTGACAATTTTACATGTACCTTTGTTGTTTTCATCCTCATTAGGGTCCCCTGCTGTAGCAAAAGGCTCCAACGTGGAAATCCCTTCTGTACTCACCTCATTCATATCTACAGGATACAAAACAACAATTCTATTATATCTATCTTTCTGTGCATCCAATGGTTTTGCAAGATGAATTATGATATTATTTAGAACAATCATCTAATGACTATACAGTTACAATTCAATCCAACTTTTCTCGATCTATTAGAACAGCTGTCAATACCCGTTCACGTGATATGTGAGTAATTACAAGATCTGTTATGCAGGATGGTATAGTTTCACCAGCGTATTTAATTTACATTATTTTTCTCCATTAGTTTTGAGGTTTATGTGTACGAATTTAGAAGTCTCGTTCAAACCTGTATTCAATCATTGAAATCTCAAATACCTTGTATTTCTCCTTCACTGCGTGTGGTTTTATACTCATCTGTAGTTGCAACTCCTCTTGAGACATTTGCATTTCGTGTAAGGTATATGATAGAACATAAATAGGTTAGATTATTATCACTATCTTAGAAGTCTCATGGCAAAAGGCCAAATAATTCCATTGTGTTGCCATCACTTACGAATTCCTCTTATTGAAAATTCATCAACATCACACCAATATCTAAACAAACAGAAAGTAGTGTTCATGTAGGAACCAATGGACTCATTGAAAAGTAATATCCTTGTTGTCGATCCTACATTATTGGTGATTATTGATATCTTGGAGCACAATACAACTGTATCTGTACTTCAACTTTTATGACACTGCACTCCCACACTGTTATGCCATGCATCCTTCTTATCCTTAGAATGACTTGTCTGGTTATGTGTATGAATATTTCAGTATTGGTAATCGACAATGTAAGGACAGAATTTAATATTTAAAACAC
Organism: Glandiceps talaboti; assembly: GCF_964340395.1. Lineage (NCBI taxonomy): Eukaryota > Metazoa > Hemichordata > Enteropneusta > Spengelidae > Glandiceps > Glandiceps talaboti. The sequence goes on from NC_135561.1 coordinate 10,200,765, forward strand.
AATTAAATGTGTTTCCGATAACCCGATCGACCCTACAGTTTAAGCCTCCGTCTCCTTACATTTTTTAAACATCTAAAACAAAAAAAAAGATCAGAAATTCTTTGTCTGCTCGACCCACATGCGCTGTGTTTTCTTTCCCCGGCTATGTGTGTACGTATTTCATCAAAACATCACTGAAGGCGTATCCTTACCGATATTTGTTTTCCTTTGGGGTAGAAGCAATACTTTTCAAATACGTGTAACGAATACAAATGTAAAATAAATAAGACCAACACCAAAAAATCTACCAACCCTATGTTCTGAGACCAATAGTCAATTATTTTTTTCCACCTGATTGACAATGTTGTAATGCAATATATACATATATTGTCGGTGGCCAAGTGGTTAAACCACTTGCCTCTTACCACTGCGATTGGGGTTTGAACCCCATTCAGGGTTCGATTAATTTTACCACGCTGTAAGTAAAAAGAGTGTCCTTCAGTTTGACTCTACCGAACAACGCAGGTTTTCCCCGGGTACTCCGGTTTCCTCCTGCATTAACACTGAACCCATGAGGGATGGCCCTCACTGGACTTCTTGGGAGACAAGTGTTTAAATGCTTAAAGAACTATCCAGTATAAATAAAGATTATTATTATTATTATTATTATTATTATTATTATTATTATTATTATTATTATTATTATTATTATTACATTGTTCAATTTAATTTTCCTACTTACATTTATTACATTTACATTTTGCTTGTAAAGTTGTATGTAATCATACTTATCTCTAACATCAACACCCGGTAAATGTCCTTCACATATTGATATGTATCCGCTGATTCGCTGAAGACTTACTGGGATAAAACGACTTTCAGAAAATGTCATATAAAAGTCTACCACTTCTCCCGATATTACACCAATGTATTCCCACGCACTATCACTGAACCAATTACCACCAGTTTGTTCAATAGGTTGATAGTAAATGGAGTAGCTACTGGATGATAAAGCAAACAAACTACCACCACAATAATCTAGCCGCCGCCATTTTCTGTATCTAGCAGTGGGAAATATCCACGCCCCATCAATTGTTTCACGATACATAGCCATCTGCTCTTGGTCTAATCCAAAAATCACACCATTCCCTTCAGTAGCTGATGTGACACAACAACTTGGTGATATTACCGACCATTCTCGTGTCATAGCAGAATACATGACCTGCAACTGATAATCTGTTGTTATGCCAAGTAAGGCACCATCGTCCATAATTTCTATATCCAATGTTTCAAATCTACCCTCCACAGGGGGACTACCATAAGACATTTCGCTATTAAAAATCCTGAAATCACTGCTCAATACCAGAAAACTGTCGGTTTCTCTTGGTATCCTATGTCTTAGCACAAATTTCCCATTTTGTTGTTCTGGAGAATTAGCATACAGGAATTCCTCGGTCCCTGTTGAAACGTGGAAATGGTATTTATATTACGATATACATACTCGGAAATATACATTCTTTTAAAGCAAACCTAGAATAGACTTGTAGATACACCCGGCAGAAGAAGCCATGTAACTTATGGTATTTGCCTATACAAGTTCAAGAGTGCAATAATATCACTATATGGCCATGAAAGGTTTAGTAAAAAAGACTACTGATGTAGAATGGTAACTAACAAGCTTACTTTAGCATTATATGAAAACGAATCAAAACAGGGGTTGACCAGTTGAAAGACATACAAGCATGAGCGTTAGCGAGATCGTAAATATTAATGCACCATCAATTTACGGATAATCTAAAATGCGCAATTGGTAAACCTATGCTGTATTGGGCAATTTAAAATGATTTATTGTGAATTGTTCTGACTGTTCTTACGTTTCTTAACCAAAAAATTAAGAAATCCTAAGAATAATTAATTATACCATTAAACACCATTCCTTGGCTGTCATGGTTACTAACGTCTAAAGTTTTGGTGAACACCAGACCAGGGTAACTCAAGATCACACCAAATATCCCGGCGAACATAGTACACATTTATTGTCTTCTCCACAAGAAATAGACTCACTAGTCTCTAATCTGAAAATAACGATCATATGTTACAAGACAAACCACGTATGTGTTATTATCATTATACTGGCATACAGTAAAGTGAAATGTTCTTCTATGAACAGAGGTGTTAGAAGGTAGTAAAGCTCATATCCTGCAATCGTTACAAAAACAGCGTAGCCACGGCGATGTCGAAACGACTTAAATGCAAGAAATAATGACGTCATACCAGGTGATACATTTGCCAACTCTGTTTGCTTTGGGTGTGCCGCCGTGGTGCTAAATTTCGACAACTGTTAAATGTAATACAGGTGCTTTCTCATTTCAATACTGAGTATAGTCAATGTATAAATTGATGCATTTTTCTATACCATTTGAATATACGTTTTGGATATCCCTACGAGGACCACTTTGGGAATAAGCACTGATTTTAATATACTTTTATGCATTATCCACGATGATTTTTGATACCTAGTCTTTTAATATGTACTTGAATAAATTTTTACCCAATTATTTCAAATTCAACTTCAAAATCCTTGTTCTAGTCTACGTTTTAATTTTGTGAGACGTGTTTGCATTATGGGATGGTTTAGACTGTATCATGACTTTAAGAGTGTGTAGATTGGGGTTCTGATGTTTTAAAACCCGGGCTTGCGTTCGAAAGGCTGTAGGTTGTTCAATTTCATATCATAACGTAGAAATCAAATGACTTGGTAAAGCATAATGTGTGATGTCACAGGAGTGATGAAGAAAATATTAGATTGTGAAAGCTTTAAGTTCCTACCTTTCCTTACTGACGTACTGCAAAAAACAAGGCTGAAGTGATACAGCTGTATGATAATCACAGTGTTTCATATATCTACTATAGTGATGAGAAACAGTATTTCATCCTAAAGACTAGAAACAGTTTCAGCATCTGTCTCAGTATTTGATTTCTTTATCGTACTCAAATAACAACTAATTCATCATCAAACAAGCATGACTACTTTATCGAGTGGTGCTGATTTATGTTAACTTTAACGTTATCATGTTTTTCTTGTGGTGATAATCAAAATAATGTATAGATCGACTATGTGATACCTCTCATTTAAATATTAGCATAATGTACAATTTCGATGTCATTTGATTTGAAAATATATGACAATGTAAACAATTAAGATAACCGACGCATGGTACTACATACGTGCATGGTAAGTTGAATGCTTTCAAATAGAAACTATAGGATTCATCCCCTGCCCAATTTACATCACTACAAGTGTATGTCATTATTGGTGCAAATTCTTGAAAATTCCAGATGCAATGTCCATGGTGACTCAAATGTATGATGTGTTAATTAGCCATGTAAATTTGCCAACAATAAACTGCAAGTATTACAAAATATAGATTTAAATCCCCCATGGTGTACACGTTGTTATGTAGAATAAACATGCTATTTTAATGATACTATCACAAAACGACACATAATGAAATAATTTCTCATCCGCCTTCTTTGTGATGCACTTTAAAATGGCAACACCGAGGTGAAAAAAATCTAGAAAGAGCTTTATATCCGAAGACTATACACAATGTAAACACCTGTCCAAGTATTTGGTTTCTTTGTTGTACTCAAATAACAACCCAATGTATTTTTTATTAATACCACGACACGACAAATGCGACAGTTTATATGGAGGTGGGGGGGGGGGTAATTAAGAGACATTTATTTAGTAGGGGATTCAATTAGAAGACGGGAATGGAACAAGCTGTATAATGAATACCAAAGGGGAACTTGGTATTAGTACCAATGCCTATCGACGCTAACCCTTCTTTAATTAACTTTGACATCGTAAAATAAACGCATAATCAGATGTCTCATAAATTCCCGTCGATGACATTGTTAAATCTTAAATTTCTTTGGCTTTCCATTTTCAAAATTATTAAACAGAAATTAAGGATGCAAAACTATAGATTGATTAAACCTACAAAAATAAACCTCATAAACATACCAATATTTATATAGCATATGTTGATGTGACCTTTCAAGGTGTCATGTATGTCGAAAACATATGACAATGTAATTTAGTACCACTTGTATGTGAATTATTAAACGTATCAGTAAAAATAATTTCGAAACGAACCAATGTGATCAAATAAATTTACTTAGTAAAGAAATATCTCACACACACGATATCGTACACAAAAGCTTGCATTTTATGCAACTATTATGCAACTTTTTCATTAAAACTGTAAGCTATATCAACAGATTTTACAGCACATATCCCCTTTGTTATGGTTAACGTATGTACTAAATTATATATAAATTCAAGTATGCATTCTTATGATATATCCTAATTACCAAAAATCATTAATCATGCAAATTAGTTATTACCACTGTAATGGTACATCAACAAACTTTATAGGGCGTATAAGCTTTATGTTTAATGTATGAAGTAATTATATTGAAATTGAAGTATGCAGTCTTACGATATAGCCTAATTACCGAAAATAATTAATTATGCAAATTTTATAGGACAAATGTATGTTATGTTTAACAAATATACTAAATCATATTGAAATTGAAGTATTCAGTCTTAAGATATTGCTTAATTAGTTGATTTCATTGATATGCAAATTTTCCTAATTAAACATGAACTTGCGTATAGACATATACTAATCTACGCATTTGTGGGTTTATGCATAGAGATATATCAATACCTTAGGGAATAAGAGTTCCCAATGAAAACAACTCATCTAATGTTGTACAGTCTGTCCATGGGCATGTGGCAACAAATCCGAAAATGATAATGATTTACAGGTAATAAAGTCCCAAGTTAGCTATGAGTCACATCTACACACTTACTTCTTTATTTATAGTTTATTTTAATAAACTCATTATACATGTCTACACATATTTGTTATTTTGGTAAAGGCCAGAAATGGGATGATTAAAAGTTGATAGCATATGTATGTACCTGTACACTTTCTGGTCTTTTAAAAATTTGAAACATTTCGGAAAACTTTATATAAATATGGAAGACTCTAAAAAAAAGAATAAAAGAAAAGGAAAGTATACGGATAGACAAGGACGCTTCAAATAGAACATATGACCCATGAATTTTCTCTCGAAGCTTGATACCACCTGCTGCCCTCTTGTAGTGAGATATATATTTCGCATGCTGGTGAACATTGTGGAGTTTGCGGGACGTTAAAACAGATTGCCGAAACAGCATATTATATGAAATGAAGCTCCGAAATAAACAAAAACACAATTTATAATATTTTACTTAATCAATATCTGGTGTCGAAGAGTTGCAGTAGGCTCGAACACACAGTTGATTCCGGTCTATATTATTTTCATAATATTATATAAAGATAATCATTAAACAATTGTCTTCATATTTGTGTCTCTTCAAAATATACACTTTGAATGAAAGAGAAAACGTAACAACATCATTTGACAGATTAAAGTTAATACAGTGTGTATACTACTAATCTCACAATTCAAGTTAGTGACTTTTCAAGGATGAATAAAGCAATTGTCTTTTCGTCACCCCTTGTCAATGGAAGTTCGTCAAAGGTTTACAGATGTACATGTTTATACTGTTTACATATTTACAACGTAAGCTACGATGGCATATAATATGAAAGATATGGATTCGATACTTCTGATTGTTATGGTATGCAGTCCAGCTTCAAGTGTTTTGTTCGGTATTTTAAAACCCAACATTGATTTTCTAATAAATAGCAAATCTGCATCCGAATTGTCGATCTCCACCAAGATAATGCTATTTTCTTTAAACTTTCCCAACAGCGAAACAGAGAAGCTTGCATTCTTAGAAGTAAGTATATTTATAACAAAAGTTATATTTCTGCCTCCTTTTGCAGTTTGCCATGCTGGTTTCGTATCAGCCCTGGCATTCCATGCAAATTTTGGAGCGTAATAAGTCCACCCATTATTTGTAATTGGTTTCAGCAACAGATTGGGATTACCGTGATGGCTACTGTATTCTGACGTCAAAGTTGTCCAGCACTGTGCGCTATCAAGGTCAATACATTTAGAAAATAATGGATGATGTAGATTTCCTTCAAAGTCAACATCAATATGATTCTGCTGAGTATCGAATGAATGGAATTCTGAAATTTCTTGTAGGAGCCCGTTTCCAGTTTCATACAGCTTTTCCGTCAGTAAATGTAGGATAAAGAGTGCTGCAATTTGGTGAGCCTTTTCACTGGGGCGTTTGTGCAAATCGGAATGTGCCCATAAATCGTCTGCCCTCCCAGTTTTAACTAGTGGACACATCGCACGTGCTAAACTGATCGATGGAATGTCATAGTATCTACTTAATGGATCACTTCTAGATTCTTCTTTTAAATCACATGATTTCTTTAAAATCATTCTTCCGTGTATGAAATTCAAGTAAATCAGCTGTGCTGGATAACGTTTCATTATGTACCTTGTTAAGCTTTCCTGGGCGATGGCACCACTTCCTTTCCATAAGTCATTGAAGGCAAACTCCCAGAAAAGTAAATCGATGTTGCTGACGTTTATCAATGAATCTAAACACAATAAACCGTCTCGACTGCCTATTCCGCCGACTGCTCCATTATAAGCCACCACTGGAGTGCCTAACATTCGTCTGAGGGACTCTGCTACACTATAAATATAAATTTCTTTCCTGTTGGCCAGGCCACCCCCAGCAGAGATAGCACCTCCAATAACACCAATTGTTAGTGTTCGACCTGTAGTAAGTACATCTTTGAATATGTGCTTTAGTCTGGTCATTGAAAAGTTATACGCAAAAGCGTCGAACATCATGGCATCATTTACATTTAGTTCGCTCCTTTGGATTCCCATTGTTTGCTCCACGAGATTGATGTTATTAAGAACTTGTTGTACTCTTTCCTCAACTTTCAAATCCCTGTTCGTGTCAAGTTCCGACAAGTTCGGATGGCCTTCTTTTCCAGTTTGAAATGCCATGTTTGGGAGAGTGACCCTGGTGTACTGTGAGTGTTGATGCCATAACGCAATTACTGGTTTCCTAGCGAAGTGAAGCCAATGTGTGACTAACAGATACAAACCAAGCATAAGGTATGCAACCAAACAGGATAATGCAACGGAAATAATCACCTTTCTTGTCATTCCTACAAAATAATGGCAAAATATACATTAAGAATCTGATATATAACCATGTGTGCAAATTACGTCTTGACGGAAAGAGGGAGAAAGATAATTGAAAGTTGTAGAATTAACAACAATGTTCTATCTACTAGCGATCAGCTATGCCCTTCGGTGCAGTATCATGATACTAATAAATGTGCGAGATAGCTCAGTATAATGCATTATGTGCTGTTATCTAGGATTTAGGATGTAGCGGGTTATGGGTACATACAAACATGTGCTGGTGGAGTACAAAACATGATAAGGGCACATGAAAAATAAAACTAAATATGCACATGACGCCATCTGAAGAAATATTTTTTTAAGGATCCCGTAGAATTTTGTCTGCTAAAACAGCCCACAACAAATTTCAATTCACTGCCCCCTTCCATCTTTTGACAAGACGTATTTCGCAAATTTCTGATACAAAGTTGCCTTTTATTTCTCTCAGTGTTAATGTACTACATATACTACATAGACAGCGATACGTTGATGATTGATAGGAAATACTACTACAGTCGTAGGATTTGGTTTTATATGTAATGACAATCATATCAAATGGTTACATAGAATGATGATTCTATCTATCCTAAAATCAGCTATCTTAGAGTAAAAATAAGCAAATATTATATACCTTAGAATTAATGCTAAGATTGAATATGAGGAGTGAAACATTACCTTTGTGAAGAGCTATTGCCATAGTGTCTGCTACAAAGCTCACTAGTATACAACATCAACGTATGTGTCCCAACATGTTGTGTGGGTAGTAACTGCGCTAAACACGGATAACCTGTTACCGATTACGAATTATAACAAATATGCTAGAAACTGCGTCAGGCAACCAGTTGTTTGTGTCAACAGTTGTTCATATAAGAAGCTTACGCCTGGTTGGTACTTATACTCTGCGTGCGTACATTTTGATTGAATTACTCACATACTTAAATTGACAATTTAATTAACATTTTTATTTTGCAATATTTCTGTCAAAACAGAGTATTTAGACTATATTGTATGTTCTTAACACTGTACTAGCTGTAACTATATAATTAATTCTTCGACCAGATACCAACAACGTTTTCATTGAAAATTGAGAAATTACCAGGAATTAGAGACTGCACAGTTGGGTTATCAATGAATAATACAGTAACGAGTTGGCATCGTGATGTGAGGGCGCTGTTTTAGGGTGATACAGAAAAAGCCTATTTGATTGGATTTTGAAAAGCTACTCAAATACATTTACCCACAGGTGATTCAATACTGTTCAGGGTGTACGATATTTGGATGAGTAAGTCAATATATCTAACAAAACAGATTTAACACATTTTGCAGCTCGTGCAACTTTAATGCTATTCAATCATAACTGACGTAATTTAGTTTTTTGCTAAGTTTAAGATTTGGTAAACCTCTATAGCAGGCATGCGGTGTCAGGAAAAGTACTAGTACTAGTACTAGTATATAAAATATGTTGCCATTTGGAGTAATGCAAAATACGTGGGAAACTAGTAGGCTCGTTTTATTTTGCATGCAGTGGCTACATTAAAGTGAACTTATACAGGATACTGATTTATGTTTTTGAATAATGAGCAATTCATCACTCGGTCTTCTATTTAGCGCACCGTTCAAACGGATCCGTTAAGGCATTAGCTTTTGTTAATAGTTGTTGACAAACCATCCCATAATACTGTGCATATTGCTTAAACCGTTCAATAACTCATGGCATATATTTGGGCCACTTTTAATGTTCACAGACTTCTACACATAATAAATTGATCCTGGCTGACATTTCACTTAATTGCAAGGCTATATATTTTCCTTCCATTATATATTATATAATTATTGTATATTCTGTGCACCATTGGATATTACTGCTAGTTGGTTTAATTATTGATTTAACAATTTCGCCAAACATAATTAGTACTAAGGGAGTACTGACTATCAAAATAATAGAACCATAAGCAGGCCATTGTCCAAATGGCCTACGATGACATTTAATTGTGGAGTTTAGTACCTATAGTTTGTTCACCGAGCCGAACCTTGTAAGCTGTCTAGTGTGAGAGTACACGACGCGCGTGTGTGCATCATATGGACTTTGTTCTACACGTTATGTACATTGTTAATTTAAGAGGGCGTTCAAAGTAGTACCACAGAAATATGAAGAATAAATGGTCAATCTGGGTCAAATGGAATTTCCAGTCACAAAGTACACACATTGAATGTGAGCAGAAATTTTCATTTGGTGTGAATCTGATTTACGTATGAGTAAAATAATGAAATGTAAGTGTTATGGAATTACTTATTTGTAAATCAGACGTACATATATACAAAAAATATATTGACTTTAAAATGTTTATCCTCTCACAGCTCTTTTCGATACAAGCTTGTACCGCGGAAGGTTAATGACTTGTGTACACCATTCTATACTGTGTGTTTCAATGTTGTTAATCTGTGTATAAATTATAATTAAGAATAAATCTAGTACATGACACAAACGCCGGTACGGGAAGGCAAAAATGATAAAATGTAACATGACAAGGAGGTTCAAACGATGTACACTTCTCTGGTTCTGTGAACCAATCACATTGCCTCCACGTAGCATGCGTCCAACGGGACTGTTGATATGAGTAACGGGGGGGGGGGGTGTTCCATTTGGCAGCCATGATATAAATCTGTCTGTTTCAGACATGCTTGACAATAGTGTACCTAATGATACATTTACCTATAGGATACAACACGGTTCACCATTAATATATATTGGTTATAGCCCTTGTTAAGGAGAATTGTTGGTGGTTGGAGCTTTCAACTGTCAGAACCTTGTCAACTTATAAACGTTGTATGATCTTGTATAGGCCTATAGTACGTGATCTCATAGGAAAAGTAAATATTATAAAGATATTACTACGTTGACGGACACACACACACACACACACACACACACACACACACACACACGCACGCACACTTACACTTTCAGATACAAATAAAACTTCATTCTGGAAATTTAGCTTCCCCACAACAGGGGACATAAGATATTTTGAATGTAGCTTATTTCAATCTTAAAGTAGCAGGAAAGAATGAATATTAATGCAGCGAACTTAAAAAGTAGCAAGTAAAATTTGAAAGTAGGCACTGATTATTGAATCCAAATACGAGGGAGCAGACAAGGGGTGCCTCGTCATGTCAAACCGCCTCTATATGGTTATAAATGTGTGCAGCCTCTCCACAAGAATCCTTTTTTTTTTTCTTTTTTTCTTCTTTTTTTTGTCTGTTTGTTTTTAAAACCATGTTGTTAGCTGTAAAGACTTACTCGTAATATTGTACACCCTGAACAATATCGAATCACATGTGGGTAAACATTTGTGTAGAAGTACACAATGTGGTACTGGTACAATAAATCTAATCACTGCCAGACAAATAGATTTTTGTCTGCACTCAAAAATCAACTACCTCATGCCATCATGATTTCAACCTTCTGTTGTGTTTACTTGTGGATACAATCGACCTCAGATTACTAAAGATATAAAGCTTACAATCATTGGTATTTTAAATATGTTCAATCAATATATATTGTTGGTTGTCTGATCGATAAAACAATACATGCGGCGGCACAAGATATACATGTACCTGGGAATTTGACACTTACAGTACAACAAATAGTTTTAGCTCATACACTGGAAGCTATTTTTTCTAGCTTGAGTTCGGCATTATTTTCTCACTTTTGACCTGCGACAATTTTTTTTTTCGAAAATTCTTCAACCCCCCCCCCCCCCCGAAATGTGTTGGTGTGCCCTTAAGATTCCCTAAGGTAGCAACTGCGTGAATGCTTTACACAATTTCTTCTGCTTCGTAAAATATTTTCATTTATCTAATTAACGTCACCTTTTTGGGGTCATTGGCTAACAACATGCAGTAGCCTATTGTGCCAACTAAAGTTTGTGTGACCCCTGATACTTGTCGAATTGGGTCACGCGCAGGGTCACACGTAAGCTAGCGGACATGTTGGACCTGGCACACAGTACTCCATAACACCACCCATCAACCAGTGTAAGTGTTAAGTATGCCAACCAATCCAGACATACAACGGGAAAGGGACAGAGCAACCTTTCCTATCGAAGAGTTAACGTACGTCAAAAATCGCGGGAAAGACAGGACTAGGAGAAGACGTTACATCGGTAGGTTGACATAGATGTCAGTAAGCTATAAACAACAGGCCACGGGCCACTGGTATATCTGACAATGTGCACGTGATTAACAATCAGCTGAGTGTCCAGTCAACATGTTCTATGGGTTAGAATCCACCATATTTGTTCCATGGATTAGTAATGTGATATTTATTCTATACACAACATTATGTTAGCCGCTATCTGTTCTAATCCTGTATCAACATTTGAACGGACTACTGCCATTGCTGACATGCACGTAGAGCCTTCACGACAACATTAACACAACTATAAATTTAACGACCTGGCCGCTGTCACCTATATACAGGGTCATATATAGTGCACACTGTCTGCCTATAGCGTAGAATGTGTCTGCCAGGTTGATAATCATGCTATGTTCATAACAAGCATACTATTTAATCGTTCTACTTCAGTCATGAGTTTTGCATGAATTTTGCATAAATGTGTATAAATTAACCTAAGATTATGGGTGCCAGATTTACTCATGGTATTAATGCACGGCACTAAAAATTTAAGAGTTGCATTTATAATCATATTGTCAGTGCATAAGGCAAAATTATAATATTAAGTCAGTCTGATCTTTAATCAACAGATCAATATGGTTGCCCGATTTATCTAATTTTTATTTGGCAAAAAGGATCAACAAAGGCCATTGATATAAGTAAAAATGAATATGCAAGTGATAAAATTATACATTAACGTTTTACGTCTACTTTGTTTTAGAATCATTGGCTCTAAATGACCCAGACTTTGATCGCCGAGACCGTAGTTTTTTGTCCAGAGATGAACAATATTCACTGGCTGTGAAAAATAGTATTCTGACTGAAAGTAAAATCAAAGAATACAATATCACAGATGAAGAAGAGAAAACACAATTCAGAAAGTAAGGATAATAATTATGATCCTGTTGATACATGGAAGTCAGATGATGTCGCTTACCTTGAAGGTCCTTTATTGACTTTTTTACAAGCTGTGGTAGATACCTGAGTATTTTCATACCTTTTAGATTTGATCAAACGTGACAGTATATAATGCAATTGTAAAATTGGCAAGGTGCTTAATATTGAAATAGTTAAAAACATTTTGATCACCACCAGATCATAATATATATGTGTGTGTGTGTGTGTCTCTCTCTCTCTCTCTCTCTCTCTCTCTCTCTCTCTCTCTCTCTCTCTCTCTCTCTCTCTCTCTCTCTCTCTCTCTCTCTCTCTCTCTCTCTCTCTCTCTCTCTCTCTCTCTCTCTCTCTCTCTCTCTCTCTCTCTCTCTCTCTCTCTCACACACACGCAGTTCTCTGATCCGTAACCGACATGGCAATGCATTTGGACTACACCACTTGATGTTTATACCAACAATAACGGGGCAAGGTACAGAAGAACAAAAACGAAAATGGCTGCCTTTGGCAGAAAGAAACGAGATTATTGGAACGTATGTGCAAACAGAGATGGGTCATGGTATGTCAGTCTTATAGATGTGTTACATAATTATGATTACTCCTATGTATGCTCTTCAGCAGCTGATATTCCGTGCAAGCTAGATCAAGAACAACTATTTAAGTAAATAGACACGTGTTTTCTTATCCACATCACATGTTTTGCTAAGCTTTAGGAATCCTGGTTAAAGATTGAAGGGGGTATTTGATAATAAATTGATTTCACCTATTGTATCTATTTACGTGCCATTTCCTGATGACTAGTTTGTCATCAGTGTCAAAAACATGCCAGAAAAGACGTACTCTCAATTTGTTCAGCTACCCAAAGCACTGGGTTGTTATCATTTAGTGATATATGTCGTTTAAATACATCATGCACTTCACATTCTTAAAGAGGCATCTGGGGTTTGGTGTTGAAAGAAAATGATATTTTGAATTGACCCAAAGTCTGACGTAATACTTAAGGTATTTGTGCAAATTTACAAAACGATTTACGTATATTTCTATCACATTTGTTTTGGGGAACTATGATCCATTTGGCCTACCGACTCCCCAGGAAGACAAACTCACTGAATATTCTTATTTCAAGTAATTTGCTACATTTATATGATAATTCAAATAAGTATAGATAAAAGTGGTTGAATGCCATTTCTTTCTTTTTGTCTATTAGGTACGTTTGTCCGAGGCCTGGAAACCATGGCAACCTATAATCCCAACACTGAAGAGTTCATACTTCATTCTCCTACTCTGACGTCAACAAAATGGTGGCCTGGAATGTGTAAGTTAAGCGAACATTGTCCAAAACACGTTCTACCTTAAATGCAAAGTTAATTGCCAAATTCTGCTGATATCAGGTATAGCAGCATTGTTTTCTACATGCCCCAAAATTAATACTATACATCAATACATACTCTTTGCAATTGTAAGACAAACAGATTGCCAAAGAAATTAAACATCCAATCCTCATCCATTATGATGTTTTATAATAATTGTTTCTTTCTTTCTTTTTCTTTCTTTCTTTTTTCAAGTGGGAAAGACTGTAAACTATGGTGTGCTCATGGCTCAATTGTACACCAAGGGGAAGTGTTACGGTGTTCATCCATTCCTAGTCCAACTAAGAAGTTTGGAAACTCATCAACCAGTAAAAGGTAACGTATAGAGATTTATCATTGAATCACATAAGCTTAATGACGTCGCGTCTCTTCATTGTGTCACCCACATAATATAGTAACGTAAATCATAGAATTATTATGCCACTTAAATAACATTCACATTCTTATCCATTCTTTAGAGTTCAATGTTGAGAGTTGGTACTCGGAATGACGAATGTTTCGGTTTATTTCAATGTACTGATTTTGCGTACATTGTTATCAAAAGCATTACGTGAAAAACGTGAAGGAATTAAGGAAAGAGTAAATGGTCTTTACTACATTATAGTTTAAATGTATTCATTCTTACAAAATTCAGATTGAGCAATGAGAATCAATTTACCTGAAAATCTAATATCTCCAAAGACTTTTTTCTAAAAAGGTATTTGTTTAAATCTCAAAGCCAACCTTTGTGTATGTTCCTCAGGGGTCACAATTGGTGATATTGGACCAAAGTTTGGATTTAATAGCAATGATAACGGTTTCTTGAGACTTGATCATGTACATATTCCAAGAGAGAATATGCTGATGAAATATGCACAGGTAAGAGCATGTATGATGGTATCCATTTCTTGAACTAAACATATCGTGAGGACACAATATCTAGAGACCCAAACAAATAGTACATGTCAATGCACATGTGATGAATTAGATTCAAACCACTACTTGTAATAATGAAATACAGTGCTTGATGCTTGTAGCGATAGTAAACTATATCCAAAAGTGAGTCCTTGGAGAGGTTTGTCATGAATGACAATTTTATTGACTTCGATGCAACAATTTCTCACCTAAACCACAAGACATATGGACAAATTAATTTACAATTATGCATTATAAGAAGCAAGATAAAGAGCACGTCTAAAGATAGGAAAGCCAGGAAAATTATCCAAACCTCAATTTAAACATGATTTATACAAAACATTGACAATGATTTTTTTGTATGATAGAATACTTAGAGTCAGAGCTGGGTGACAAGTACATTGCAATAGCAGATATGCACTTGAAATTACAACAAAGTATTTTCTTTCTCCATACCTGTAGGTGTTACCAGATGGTACATATGTCAAGCCACCCAGAGACAAGCTTGCCTATGGAAGTATGATGTATGTCAGAGCAGTATACATTGGTGCTTGTGCTGAAGGACTGGCTATGGCTTGTACTGTTGCTATTAGATACAGCGCTGTCAGAAGACAAAGTGAAATGATAGCTGGGTAATAACATTGTCTATATATGTAGTAGGACTTGTACATAAATTGGTCTAGTTGAAAATGTACAATTATTATGTCAAAAGAAGCAATGTTCTTCTGACTGTTTTTTATTCAAATGATGATAAAGTTAAATCAAAGCATTTATCTGAGTGTAAGTTATTTATATTGAAATAAATTTTAATTTTGTATAAAATGCAGTCATTAAATTCCCATAATGACTTCTTCTTTTCAAGATGTCAAATTTTAGTACGATGTCGAGGTGTTATGTTTCTCTCAAAGTCACATTTAAGTTGATATCATTAATCAAGACAAAAATAGGTCAGACTGGACTTTTCCTATAACAGGTGTGTTATATATTTTTCTAGTCAGGAAGCACAGATTCTTGACTATCAGTCTCAGCAATTGAAGTTATTTCCGCAACTTGCCACAGCATATGTTTTATACCTTGTGGTGCAGAAAACTCTTAAGATGTACTCAGCTCTAATGAATGATCTTGAGAAAGGAGACTACAGTAGCTTGCAGGATGTAAGTGAATTATTAAAAACAAATTAACTTTATCCAAGTATCTTATAATATGTAAGCATTTTAAGAATTGAACAAATTTCTTCATAGTGCGAACCGAGATTTTGAATAAAAGTAAATAAGATAGTCGTGTCATGTGAATTAATCCCATTTATCTAAATCAATATAAATGATTCAAACATTGTTTCATTACATTTTCTCAGATGCATGCTTTAACAGCTGGGTTGAAAGCCTTTGTAACCAGTGCTATGAGTCGTGGTATTGAAGTTTGTCGTCTATCCTGTGGTGGACATGGTTATTCTCATGCCAGTGGATTACCAGATATATACACTATGTATACCCACTTTCAGACTGCAGAAGGAGAAAATACTGTTATGCTGTTACAGACAGCAAGGTAAGGGTAAGACACTCAAATTCTCCGGTAGTTACATTTCGCAAGACGGTTAAATATTTTCAATTTCAATATGAATCTCAGGAGAACTAAGTGTACCTGTTACAACTGTTACATTGTTACAGTTGATGTTGCCCCTTGCACACTACTATCATACTAGAGTACATCACTAGAAGGATAGTAGTGGAACACCATACCAGGATATAAAAGCTTGTTCATAAACGTTGGTTTCTGGAAAGTCTTTTCATTATTTTACATCACGTAAGTTTCGCGCGATTGCCACAAAAGACACCAAAGGTTATTCAGATCTTCACCTGATTTTAGTCAGCATGACAGTACTAAAAATAATATGCCAACTGGCCATCGTAACAAAAATCTACTTGCCCATTTTTTTACTGTTCAATTTACCTTCTTTGTAGTAGATACTATAACCAAAAGTAACTGTTGGTTTTTTCCCCCAAGATATTTGATGAAATGTGCTGGAAATGCTATGTCAGGTGATATCCTGTCTGGACAGGTGGAGTACCTCTCTCACGCTGTACAAGGAAAGTCAGATATTAAAATTGAATCTGATGTACTAAACCTACAACTGTTAGTCCAGGCCTATGAACACCGTGCTAAAAGGTGGGTAATGGTAAAACACAGTGCTTCAAAACAAGTAATGAATGTTTATTTTCTTATAGAATAATACACAGTTAAAACAATTACATTACTGTGCTGTTTGACATCCGTTCTGTTGTTATATATTCGAAAGATATGCAGTCTTATATAATCTGTCTATCAAAATGTAATAATCAGAGGCACCATGACGTCATAACTTTCTCACCTATACGATCTATATATATATATATATATATATATATATATATATATATATATATATATATATATATATATATATATCGTGTTTTTACATTATAGCAGTTGAAACACTTCTAAACTAGTATCTCACTCATATGTTTCCTATAATGTTGATGCAAAGTTGATTTTAGCTAGTTGTAACCCATATACATCAGAAAGTAGAGTACGTGTTGATGTTAAGTTAGGATACACGGTGTTCTTTCCATTATCCAAAATTATTTTTGCACAGTTTTACATAAATTATTGACACTCTTAACACTGATGTATGCAAAATGATAAATTATGTATAAATGTTTTCTAATCTGAATTTTTGTTTACGGGGATAATTTTGGTTTGTATTTCTCATGAGAATATTGTTCTAAACACGGTGTGGCCTTGCTCTCTTTCTCTGTCTACCTTGCTTGTGTAATACCTCGTTTAGGAAGAAAGTGATACATTTATTGTACTTGTTCTTTATCTAATCATTCATATCAAAGACTCGTCATTGAAGCAGCAAGAAAGCTACATTCTGAGATGTCTCAAGACAAGCCTCAACATCTTGCTTGGAATAAATGTCACATCGAGCTTCTGGCAGCTGCCAATGTAGGTACCTAACACCAATGTAACAGTTTCTAATAAAGTCAGGCCAAGCTACTCACTGTGAGGGCGCAAGCATATAAACTACAATAAAATATGAAAAAGGGGTCATATAGGAGTATACAGGACATTCAAACATAATTTGAAGTGCGAGCCTTGTGAAACGTAAATGCTATGATCTCATGTCAATTTAAATAATTATTAATACTGGTTTTATAAATTTGTTTAAGACCACCTTCATATCATTTCTTCACCTGTGTCTCCCATTTTCTATTTTGTACTCTACATTGGTGGTCTGTCTGCTTAGTAAGGAAGTCACCTTGATCAGTATTACTATGTCAACAAATGTATATTGAAGTTAGAATTTACAGATACACAATATATATATGATATACTAGTCTTTAATAATATATTTGTTTGTGATATTCGTCAACAGGCTCATATTCAATGTTTTGTAGTCAAGGCTTCCATAGATATATTACGTCAAACAGAGATGCCAAATTCAGTCAGGTCTGTTTTGACCTCTTTGTGCCAATTGAATGCCTTACATGGTATCTATGAAAATTCTGGAGAATTCCTACAGGTAGGTTCTCAAGGTCATACTGTTTCTCTGTATCCTCTCATTTTGTTAGTAGCTCAGTTTCTGCGCCTGGAGCCCGGGGAACAGGTGCTTTGTGAATTCGCTTTATTGTCATTATATGGGCCTAAATGATATCTACATTTCGTTCGTGCTATATTACGATTATCGGTAAGACACATATTGCATAGTTTTGCTATTAGGGGTGTTGTTCGGCAACAGCTTTAGGATATTAATTGGGGGCAATGGCATCCCAGGTGAAGATTGTTTTTGACCGCACTCTGGGTAACCAGTTTATGGCATATAGAAACAACATCATGAAAAGTATCAACTGTAGAAGTTTTAGAACGTCAGACCACGACATCAGCTACTTATTGCAAGTATATATTGCTATATTTTGATGTGGTTAACAGTTCAAGTGCAGTTCTGAATGCTAGTAGGAAAGTTGTTTTATTTAAAACTGTTGGATATGAAAGTAACACTAAGATATGGCCTACTTTATCAATTCCAGATTTAAAAAATATTCAAATACTTAATGACTGTGTAATGTTAACATGAAGACATGGAAAATAAGACTGATTAAATATTTACTGTGCTTTGTTACTAACATAGTAGGCATCCTGATCTTCATGCTTAGTGTTGATGGCAATAGTTAATTAACTCCTTTGACATTTTATTTTTCTAGGATGGCTATTTATCAGGCGAGGATATTACCATGGTAACAAATCAGATTACATCTCTTCTGGCAACAATTCGTCCAAATGCAGTAGGTTTGGTTGATGCTTTTGATTTCCCAGATGGAATCTTGGATTCCATTTTAGGGAGATATGATGGTAATGTCTATGAAAATATGTACAAATGGGCAAAGGACTCACCACTTAACAAACAAGAGGTAAGGAACAACAATGTGTGCATTGACCTTTATCGTTTTGTATATTATTTCCTACAATATACTCTAACACAAAAAGATGCTGATTCGCAATTTTATTGGTATAAAATTATAGGTTTAACAAACAGAGAAAATACGTTTCCCTGTCTGGGATTTAAGCAAGGAATGGCGTATTGACGAATACTTCAACATGGTTCATATCTTAGCGCTGTATGTTTTGTGTGACTCCTTTTTGTTTTGTTGCAATCTTTTCATCCAACAGATTTAGAAATCATTCTGCTAAAAACGTTCCATAATGACGCATTTCCATCCTTGTGTATGCGTTGATATATAACCTCACTGTACCTTTTTTTGTTTATCACTCTTAGGTACATGAATCGTACAAGTACTTGAAACCCATGTTGCATACTGGGAAATCAAAACTGTAAGAGTTTAATATTGATTTCCGAGATGACTGTGGAAACCGTATTCATACCTTTGGATTTTAGAGTTAATAACAGCAAGTGACGGTTACATTGGGAAAACAAGCCTGTATGAACCAATGCCTTAGTAGTACACAGTTCAAATATAAATGCTATGAAATGAGGATTCTTTTGATCTAAAAAAAAAAAAACTGTGTGTTGTGTGTATATGTACTGTGTAGAATATTGACGAAAAAAATTAAACTACTGAATAATGATTGCCAAGACATACAGTGATATCAAACGTACTTTGACCATTTTGTATGAAACAAGCCGTACATGTTTTCTAATATCATTATTACATCTTTCTTTTGATTTTTAGGGATTTTATTTTTTTATTTTTTTTTTGTTATATATTTTTTGTTCCTTTTGTCACAATTAATGTTGTCTATATTTTATGCACTAGAAAGAGAATGTGCTTTTTCAGTTGGAATTAATGAACAATATACTATTTTTCTTTAAATCAGAGGTCAAAAGTTTTTGAAAATGTAAATGTGCAATAGTTGGTTCATCCTTCACAATATGATTTTATTTAAAATGGTATATTTTATATGGAAAAATGTGAAATGAATGTTTACAATATTTACGACACCAACTCCGAATAACATGTACAATATTTGGAAAATTAAGATGAATCCAATTTTAATATGTATGATACATTCTGGTGAATCAAGACAAATATATTTTATGACATTTAAACAAGGTTATAATTTAATTCCTTTAAGTTGAAGCACCAAAGATAGTCAAAAATATAAATGTTAACATTAAGTCCAAAGTCTTGGGAGGCCTATGATGCAAACAGGGAGAAAACCAGACTAAACAAGCCACACAAAATCAGGAAAGGTGACTAGTATGTCATTGCAGCAGATAATAAACGTCTTTCCCCAATCAAGCAAAAACTGAAATATTCAATAACTCGTCTTTCAGCAGAACAATCGTTCAATGGAACACATCCCACCAACCACCCCCCCCCCCACCCCCGTCACTGAATTACCTTCGACATCATTTTTTGAGACAAGGCTTGGAGAACACAAAAATCGGTTGTATAGCTTGACCCTTGACCCCCATTGGTGTGACACTCTAAGGGGGTGGTTCCAATTATTGATGTAGCTAATAGACACCATTTCTTTGCCATTCATGAATTTGAAAATGGATAAGCGTTATGAAATACTGTACGTTTACTGAACAGTGTTTTGCACTCAAAATAAAACCCACAATAACTAACGCTAGAACTTTAGCAGCCATGGACACTTTTAGAAGTAATCAAAGCTTTCAAATGAAATGATATACTCGGGCATTGAGGAAAAGAAAGGTCCAGTTACAGCCATTAAAGCCATATATAGTCAAATTGTAATTTGTTTGTTAATTTGTTTGTTTGTTTGCATGTGGTGTTGCAACGTCCTCATTAGGACGCTTACGGAATAGGGTACAACATTGATTATTGTTACTTCCGGTTCAAGGGTTATATTACGACCTTGTACATGTATCAAGAACCGTTACCCCAAGCTCAAACTCAATATACGTACTTCGTCAGGGTGTACGTGTCCAGTTTTATTTTGAGTGCAAAAAATACCAACAAAATCCAGACGTACAGCGGAAGAAATACAGTGGAATTACCTTTCCCATCGATGAGTTAACGTCTATATAAAAACGGGAAACCAGAAAAAGACGTCACTTCGGTAGGTGTTGTATATGGGTGGGGTAATCCAAAAATAGACCCATTGTTAGGTATATATTTCCAGTTACAAAAGTCCGGTCAATGTGACTAAATGCGCTAGTGCTGTGAATGAAATTCTAAAGTATGAAGCCATATCCTATAACATCGACGCAAAGATTTAGGGATTTTTCAGATGAAGAGTCGACCTGTGTCTAGGGAATTATTTGTAGAAAAGCGACCCATTTGGGCGGCACATATCTTTATACCTTTCTATAGGCGTTCCCCCTGAAGTCAGCCATGCATGCTAACCAAATCTGATCGATTTTACCGAGACTCCACTTCAGATACCATACCTATAATGTTTAACTTGTTTAAACTTAATTGTCATGCATTTACGTTATAGCATACTCCTAGCCGTCGACATTCGTCATCTGCTGCTGCAATACGTACGACCACAGAGTGGAAATGAACAGAAAACTGTTGTGGACTGCTGGAGCGGTAACTGTGGCTACTGCATCGTACATTGGATTACAGAAAGACGTACTTGGAAGGTTAGATACACAATTCATTTAAAGTTCAAAGATATGCAATAGTTCGTATCTGCATATGACACGCTTAAAAAGGTCGGCACCTTTTATATCAGCACCCGGGGCGGTACTTTGGTGGGTAATAGGCACATATGTACCCTGTGGGACAAAACTTACAAGCACAAACTCTACAACAAGCCAAAAACAGGGGTCAAATCGTCTGAGTGGTCCTGAGTTTTGAACACTTTTGATACACTTTCACTTGGTCTACTTTTGAATACAAGAAGCAAGTCCTCAGCAATGTTTCGATGTGAATAGATTACATTTGTGTGTGTGTGTGTGTGTGTGTGCCTTAATTACCCTTCGGTTAATTTCATGTTGTTAATTTCATGTTGTTTATATCAGCATCCATCTCTAAAAACAATCGTTTATGAAACATAGTGATATGTTCTTAATCCCAGCAAGAAGACTGACTTTCCCAAAGACACGGTGATACTTCATCAGCCTTCTCGAAGTAGAGACATGCCGAGTATTTCACCCTTCCCAATGAAATTGGAAACCTATCTGAGATTCGCCAACATCCCTTATGTGGTAAGTTGATAGTGTTGTGTGAACTTGTGTGCCTCATTATGGCAGTAGACAGGTATTGTTCAGAATTGGGTAATAGTAAATTAATGCCGACAACACACTTTGCCATTCTACCAATTTTTGATTAGATAAAATTGTGTCAAAAGTACATACACAAGCCATATATATTATTATTCCTAATATTATTATTTGTTGTCGTTGTTGTTGTTGTTTTGTTTCGTTTTGTTTGTTTTTCTATGTTTTCATAGAGAGAGAGAGAGAGAGAGAGAGAGAGAGAGAGAGAGAGAGAGAGAGAGAGAGAGAGAGAGAGAGAGAGAGAGAGAGAGAGATCATCCTGATGTTATAGCTTACTCACATGTACGTCCTAACGAGTCAATGCTGTGTCCCTAAAATTGCTGAAATGAATGTGTTAAATCTCAAATTCTTTGCCATGGCTAGATACATAAACTGCTGTACGAGAAAACATGAGGACTCAAAACAAACTTATTGGAGCTTCGATGTCCAACATCTCAAAACAACAAAGAACTCTTAGCACATCCACATGGAATGACCAGCGTATTTAATTGACAAAAAACTTAAGTCAACATCCTACGCCCAAAAACCCAATACGCATTTTCAACAGGTATTACGGACATACAACACATCTTAAAACTAATATGAGCGGTACTAAGTTTCTGGTATACGTCCATTGACCCCTTACTACGAGGATCCATTCATGTTTTGACAAAGACAACTTAAGATATTAATAATTTTTCACTTCGATTTTAGGGAAGGGGTACCGTTATAGACAGTTTCACCAATGCAGTTCATCGTTATAGATAGTTTCACAAACACACACCAGCTTTTCATTTTGTGAAAACTATGATTTTTCGTTTCAGCAAGTACCTACTACGAAACCGTCACCGAAAACCAAGATTCCCTGGATTGAGTTCAATGGAGAAACCATCTCTGATTCCAGTTTCATTATTGAGTTTCTCAATGAAAAGTTCAAAGTGGATCTCAATAAACATTTAAGTCCTTCAGAAAGAGCTACAGCTAGGGCCTTTCAGAAAATGATGGACGAAAATTTCTATTGGTAAGCATCTCGAGAATACACTTGTGTTGTTTCACAGATGTAACAATTTGCTGCATCTGATAGGCATACAGCGCTAACACACTTCATGATGGATAAATTACAGTATGTTATTACAGGCAAAAGTAACAGTGCTCTGTGCCAAACTGTTGTTCCATGGCGTAATGGGTAAAATTTGTGCTAAAAAATGTGCATTGAATGCAAAGTATTCTAAAGTATAAATGTTTTGATGTCTGCAACTGATGTATGCATGATGGCATGTCATCAGTTCGTTTCATTTAGACAAATATCGCAAGAAACTGAAATGTAGCATGAACTGTTTCTAATTGGTTACTGCGTGATTGTATTAAACAGAGCCAGAGAATTGAAATGGGCAGTAACTGCACACACGCTTTATCTCCCATTCCGCTTGCTTCTTGAACACATACTTTACTTACAATCAAATCAAAAATCTACCTACCCCACCTATTTTAGAATTGAATGTTATCGGAACCACACAATTTGTTATGCCTTTATAGAGTTACTCACTGTGTGGTTATTACTCACATCATACCAACGCTTGGCAATTATCATATTTTGCCGGTAGGACAATTGTGCATGCTAAATGGCTTGACAAACGTGCAGTTTCGCCATCATTTGTGCCTGAACATCCGATTTTGGATTCGTTGGTGGTAGGGTATTTAAGACGTAGTCTTAGAAAAATGATGTACGGTCAAGGAATGGGTCGTCATAGTGAGGAAGAGATATATAGCATAGCTGATCAAGACATGGGGGCGTTCTCAGTGTTTCTAGGTGAGTTGTGTGAGAAGTTCATATGTCAAAAGTGAGCAAGGAAAGGCAGATTGCAACGATGAATGAAATTTCAATGAATAAGAAAGAGAGAAAAATGAATGGGACAGACATATACAGACAGACAGACAGACAGACAGACAGGCAGACAGGCAGGCAGGCAAGTAGACAGACAGACGGACGGACGGACGGACGGACGGACGGACGGACGGACGGACAGACAGACAGACAGACAGACAGACAGACAGACAGACAGACAGAACTTTTGATTGTGTTGATGGATGATCGGTCATGTATATAGGCATACACTTGCATATATAGTTCAACAATGGACAGGACTCTCTTCCCAACTGTATATACCTATATATATCTTGAGTAATTGTATTTTGATAACTTACTACCCAAACAGACCACATTTAAAAGTTCACTTAGGTAGCTAGATGTGTTTTTTGTCTCCAAAAACGTTCTTTGTTACAAATTACATAAAATACAGGGCATGCAAATAATAATATTCTGTCAATGTTTATATTATTTCTATTTCAGGTGACAAAAAGTTCATGTTTGGTGACGAACCCTGTGAAGAGGACTGTGCCATATTTGGACAACTTTCATTGGCTTTGTGGTTGATTCCTAATTCTCCTCAAGGTGTACTCCTAAAAGGTAAACGAACAAGATCAGTGTGTGCTTATGCCATGGGCAAAATGTCGACAACTCGCAAAGGTGACCCTATTTTTTCCATTTCTCATTACCCGACCGACTCAAATTTTCAGCTCTGACAACAAAATATTGGGGTTTTTTCGCCCTTAATATTTTGCGAAAATATGCCCTCTCTGGCAAGAATAAGCAAGTGTCAGAACTGTAGACGTCATCTAAAGTTATGGTGGGGGCGATAACACTTGTTTACGAACAGAGCATTTCTTTCGTGACGGAAATTATTAATGCGGGGAGGGGCTGAGAACATGTCAATTGTGTAGAGAAGCTGAGAAAGGGCTTGTTACAGGTAACCAATAAAAAGAAGATAGAGAGGAGGATAAGGAGACACGGGGGAACATGAAGATGATCTTTTTTTTTAAATCGACCAACCGACCCATAATTGCTAACATTTGAAGAAACTTGAACTAAAACGTCACTATTTCTTGTTTCTGTTCATAGACAATGTAAAATGAACAAATTTGTGAACAACCTTTATTCATGATACCCGACCAGTGTTTAATAATTTCAGTATATTGAGATCTGAAATTTTTTGTTGATTGAAATATAAGCCCTCTGTGGTTGGAGTGTCTGTGTTTGAAAGGAGTATATAATTTGATTTTCATAAATTACCTCGTTGCTACCACGGGTTATCTACATTTAATCTTGGAGGGTCGGGGGGAATTAGGGGTCAAATTTTAAAAAATCAGGTCTCAGGGGAGGGCCATATTTTAGAAAATGCAAATTAGGAGAGGGTCACATACTACTTTGCCTAATTCTATTGTCTAATATTACATGTATTATTTCCGTTTTTTGTCATCTTATTGCTACAATCAGTTCCAAATCCTATTGCTGCCATTCGGGTTAGGGTTTGATACCATGATATCAATCTATATCAAGCAAATTGCTGCTGAGAACCATGTAATGAATTAATTGTTAGTTATGGTGTGAGGAGAGGAGTAGGTCTCACAGTTGTAAAACGAGAACAGTTGGGCAAGACACTTGGGACAATGTTGGGGAGATGTTGACCTTGTTCAATGTCAGGAGTTTGACAATATAATCATTGGAAGTTGAAGTGTGGCCTTCAGTTCATCCAATGAGATCTAAATACAGGTGGTTATTAATTCAGTGCCTTCTCACTCAACCTCATGGTGGTAGTAGTAAGAAATAATCAATGCCTTTAACACTTTCAAGATGGTGGCAGCGGTGGGATTAAGTCCTTACTATTGATTCTGGGACTCGTGTCGATTTACATATCTGACAGCATTTAACTTTTAAAGGGGGAGGGTCATGTTTTAGAATAAGAAAGTTGGGGAGGACCACTTTTTAGCATAACTGAGTGGGGGAGCTTCACATTTTACACCAACATCCATGTTTGATTCTCCCGCTCCCCCTCCCCTTCTAATCAATGAAGGTTCCCTAAAATAGCATTTAAAAAACACAATAATTATAACGTTTGTAGTATTTCTTTTAGGTAAATATAAGAACCTTGAAGACTATTGCTATAGGATGAAGGAACGGTTCTGGCCGGACTGGGAGCAATGCATCATGGGTGATCAAAAGTTGAAAGGTTTCTTGCATTTTCCAGATTCGGATCCAACTTTATGGAAGGGAAAATGAAGGAATATGATGCTGCTGGCAACAAAGAAACACAGAACAATCTTAAAATTCTAAATAAAATTTAATTACATTTGTATGGAGTAGTCGATTTAGATATTTCGTTGAACAGTTTATTTCGTGAACAGTTCATACTTTGTTCTTAAGAGTAGTGTGCATTACCTTTCTTGATTCATTTGAAATGTAAACACTGACATAACTATATATTGAAATGTTTTAATATGTCGTAACAAAAGCGACTTTGTGACTGACGAGTTTGTGGGAATGTGTCGAATGTAAACAATAAAAGGTGCTACAAATGGACATTGCCTTCAATCAAAATATGTGTTATTTGTAGATCTGTTACAGGAAGTTTGACCAATTCCCAGGCAATATTATAATGCCCTGGTCCTCACCAGAATTATATGTTCTCATTTTTTGTTGGTTTTGCCGATTGTATTGTGCATGTCTTCACTTTCTAGTGGAATAAAGTTCGATTTAATTTTAAAAATTACTAAACGCTGGCCTGGAATTTGAAAGACTTTTCAAAATGGCGAGAATTCGCATTGTATATAAAGGGCAAAAATGAAAGAGTTGGTTCAAATGTTACGGTAAAGTAGAGATTTACAAAGATTTACTACACAGAAACTTGTACCTTATTTTGTACTGTCTGTTTTGGGAACGTTAACATGTCTTCAGGACTTGTCAACATTTAACCCATGGTGCAAACTGCCATTGATTTTCCAAAACATCTCAAGCTATATCAGCTTGATCTGGCATTTAGATGAAAGCTGTATTCTACGTTTTGGGACGTAGTTATTTCCACAGTATTGCGACATGTTTTGAAGGTGCCTATACATGTAGTATGCTACTTATTGAAGCATACTTAGCCATCAATTGCAAGTAAACTGATAAACCAATCATTAACGTATACTAACTATATAAATTTTTCGCAATACTATAGCTACCCATTCATTATTTGAATTTCATTTGACTTATTATTTTGTATGATTAGTAATCTAGTGATGGCATCAATGGAAAAAAGTCTTTCATTTACTTTAGTCTAGTAACACTTATTTAAGCTACCCTTATCAAAATTATTATTATTATATAATATTTATTTAATTATTATTGTTTTACAGTTACGAGTAAGACACCCGGGTCGATGTACGTACTTCAAATTGTTCGATTTTGATATTTGACAGTGATGGTCAAGTCAAGTGATACAAATGGTAATTATACAAACAGAAAGACAATAATATAAGATTATAATATGATGGTGAATGCAGAAATGTAACTTTTTTCTGGACACGTTACTTTCAAAAATAAATATATAGATGCCATTTCGTCAATACTGGCACTAGCATAGAAAATCGTCCATGTATTTCTTTTATCACTTTTCATCGTTTTTGTCCGATATCGCTAGATGATGATGATATGATTGATGACTGATATTTTGGCAATTTGGCGACATCTTATTGCATGCTTCAAATTTCATATTACCTGGTGCACATATTGATGAGGTTCTATTAATTCTTAACAATCCTTACTTCAAATTGGACATGATTTAAATGGTATCTTTGTTGATGATAACAAAGGATAACGTATTTTATTATGTCTTGTGTAGGTATTTATTTTATAAACTGCAAAAGTGAAGAGCAAGTGACTAACATTCATCTTGAAAGAATAATATTACCGAAACCTTTAGTACACATGTATTGTTTTTATAGTCACCTAGGGAGCTCTATTCGGAGTTTTCTCCTCCTAGGTCCTCCTGGTACCCATAATTTTAATTTTGTAACCATACGAACTTCAACCGTCATAATTTTATGTCATACCACATTCGTCTCTGTCGACATTCTTTTGTTTTAATACATAATACTACAACAGGGAAATGAAGAAAAAGTTGCTGTTGACTGCTGGCGCGGTAACTGTGGCTGCTGTGTCCTACATTGGGTTACAGAAAGTCGTACCTGAAAGGTAAGACAGACAATTTTGTATAAATGGCTAATTTTCAATGTCAGTGTCCCGACATTTCCAACGAGTATCAAGCCAACATTTTCACGAATACAGTCCCCAAAACGTAACTAATTCCAAAATACAATGACAGATTTCTTTCCTGAATATTCATAATACCATAATCCAATTTTGAAGAGATACAAATACTCTCTCAAACAACATTTTCATGGGCGCTCTATGACCTATGTGAGCGTGCAAAGCCATGATGTATGCAGCCTGACCGTCATGTTAACCCGAACCCTTTATATGCAGAGTAGCCCTGTAAAACTAGTAGTTTGCCTAAACTTTGACGCCGATTCGGTCCAATAAACTACAATCATGGCTAGTCGACCGCTGGAACCGTATTCATTGATTACATTCACACCCATATAATACTTTTGGCCTTGGTGTTATACACATGTACATGAATTAGCCCTAATTAGACGGACAACATCATGGGGGTGATCTATGAGGAGGGGCAGGGTATACACATGGTAGAAGACAAAGCCTATACTTAAAGTGACATGGCTAACTTCAAACACTATGACCATCATGTTAACCCGAACCCTTCATATGCAGAGTAGGCTTGTAAAACTAGTAGTTCGTCTATTCATGACATGTCTAAACTTTGACACCGATTCGGTCCAGTAAACTACAATGGCTAGTCGACCGCTGGAATTGTATTCATTGATTACATTCACACCCATATAATACTCTTGGCCTTGGTGTTATACACATGTACATGAATTAGCCCTAATTAGACGGACAACATCATGGGGTGATCTATGAGGAGGGGGCAGGGTATACACATGGTAGAAGACAAAGCCTATACTTAAAGTGACATGGCTAACTTCAAACACTATCTTTATTAAGCAATTACATACTAAAACAAACCTTATTTAATAAGGCATTTCTGTTTATTTGTGTCTTGCAATTGGTATAAAATCTCTATATAACGTTCGTCCAAGATTTATGTCATCGAAACAGAAGATATGCAATTATTCGATTATTCGAATTATTCGCGACAATGTTAACCGGATGGTAGTGCGTAGGGGAATGGGGGTGGGGGTGGTTTAGGATTCCGCTAACGCAATATATGAGATAGGTTAAAATATATGCCAGTAATGCGCATCAGTATAGGGTTTTTGTTAAGTCTGGTAGTTGTGTGTATGTTATTATGGAAAGCCATAACGATATGGTAGGTGCACAGTCACTTGTGAGCTAATATTCTGTTCAAGGGTGGTCGCAATACACAGTAATGGCCTTCTTGAATTGATTTATTCACCAAAGTATTAAGGGGTGTGCATTTCAAAAAAGACATTATCAGGATAGTGTTTCTTGTTAGAACCACAGATTATAGTTTGATCTGAACTAGCTATAGTCGAGTGTGTGACCCTGACAAATAAAATATACAAGGAAAAAATACAAGTGTTTAACTGCACGATAAATAGAAAGAGAAAAACTTAAAGAAACGATATTAACTGTAGTGGTAATAAATAGACTTATTAATGTGATGTAATAACGAATGCAAAGTACTTACATGTCGAAAACATTTGATATAAAATTGTTACCAGGTTAAAAAAAATATATGCAAGTGTTTCCTGCCAATTATTCAGGTGCTTTGAAACTGTCTCTGTGAGTTATGTCTTTGATATGACTCTGTAGTGAGTTCAAGTGGTGAGTAAGTGCATATTTAGTATTGTGTTTATTTTTGTGTCACGTTAACTTTAAGTATGTAAAATTGCCATGAGTAGCAACACGGGTAGGATAGGAATGGGGAACTGTATCATTATAATACACTTTAACGAAGAACGTTCGGGGAGGGGGAGGCATAAAAGTGGGATATATATTCCAGATGAATGGGAATTTTGTATTTTGAGAAACAACGAATTCAAAACCCCATTTGCATAGATTCCAGGCTAACACAACCTAGAGTTATGCCGCCAACAAATATACACAAAAAGACAACGTACATTATCCCAAAGTAGGAACAATTCAAATTTCC
The DNA here is from genome assembly GCF_964340395.1 of Glandiceps talaboti. Lineage (NCBI taxonomy): Eukaryota > Metazoa > Hemichordata > Enteropneusta > Spengelidae > Glandiceps > Glandiceps talaboti. Next base: position 10,231,089 of record NC_135561.1, read on the forward strand.
TTATACTGCCGTATTATTGAAACTTTATATTACCTGTAGTGCCCATGTATACAAACACAAATGTCGAGGAAGCAATACATCTGGTCGGCCAAGCCTTGAACAAAGCTCAGACAACTACTAAAAATAAAACGACGAGGCACACGTATTATACATCAGAAAAATATCATCGATGAAAAATGTTAACGCTGCTAAGTTAATTAGAATACGAAATCGAATTTCAGACATATTGTAGGTATCTCTGTCATCTATGCACTAACAGCACAAAACTGTACTAACAAACGAATATAATAGAATAAAACCAATGAACTACCATACACAAACTGTAACACTTGAATTTTAATTTCCACAAGGGGTTAGATCAATAGTTCAATGTAGGATAACAAACAAATTATTTTAGTTAGACTTCAGACCCCACCTTCCATCCACTTCTATTTTAAGTCTTTTACGTAAACGCCATTGTATTCGAATGATATAAAAGTGAGAACTAAAACATCCAAAGATCTCTCGGGTAGGTGATTCTGGCAAGCCGAAATCTCTCCTCAGTCGTGACTAATTCCCAACTCCCAATTCCGTGACTAATTACGAACGTAAGAGAGTGTGAGTGCTGGAGTGCTGAGCTAGAACGATATTGGGACACTTCCCGTACAAAACTAGTCCTCGTAACAGCAGTACTATGAATACAAAGCCAGTAAGTAGTGAAAAATAGTTTTTTTGTTGACACAATATAATGTAGTTCAGTGCCATGCATTTACTTAATTCAGCGAAAATTCTTCCATTTCTCAGTTTGATGACACTTTTTAGAAAGTTTATTTTTTATGTGTTACAAACAGTAGCTTTTGTAGGATGTGAACTAAAATGGCTCACCCCACCCCCCACCCCGTAAAAGAATTTAGCTTTCTATCCTCAATTGAACTATTAATCTTGCCCCTAATGTACTACTTGGTCAAGAAGACCAATAGAGCTGCTACTCCTTAGAGCAGAATTAATAAATTCGTGTGGCAAATAATCTAATTAGTAATAATGCGAATCCATTTAGAATACATTCCTGGTTGTGATAGCATGACATCCATATTACCTTGCCTTAACGAGATATAACTCTGTATAATACATTGAGCACTATTTCCTTCATGCAGTATATATGATGAAAGTGAAATTGAGGAAAGAAATTTGACACACTGTAGGAGACGAACCTACATCCCCTGAATACTAGCCATTTTGATTATCCTTCGGATCTTAGCATGAGTTTATGTTGTTTAGAGGGGAGCCATCTTTAAGTTAGCTCAACATTTATTTCATGAAACATTACACGATCGTGGCGATTTTTTTTATCCAAGAAACAAGATGGACTTTCCCAAAGACACCGTGATACTCCGCCATGCTGGTCGACATAGATATGTGCCGAGTTATTCACCTTTCCCATTGAAACTGGAAACCTATCTGAGATTTGCCAAGATCCCCTATGTGGTAAGAAGTTAATATTGTGTTAACCGAGCCCTTTATGGCAGTTGCTACTCTAAGTACTGTACGGAACTCCACATGGCTAATGCAGACATTTGATCCATTTAGATTATCAGTATTAACAAGTCTTTGTCGATCATGAACACACCAGAAAACATAATAGTGCTGGATTAGGCCTAAACAATTGTTTGGTTCCGGTTACCCGACCCCAACTAGTTTCTCAATGCCGACCCTAAACATTCGTTTACGTATTCGAGAAAAAAATAAAATAAAATTGCGATAAAAATCAACTTACAAAGACAATATAAAACAATCTATAATGGATGTACATCTGATGGGAGGAACCCAATAACACAGAGACTGTATGGAACCCAATAACACAGAGACCGTATGGAAAACAACACAAAACATAACTACCTGAACTAGACACTCACACGGGGAAAAAACATTTAAATCTACCTACCCCACCTATTCTGACATAGAGCGTAATCGGAACCACACAATTTTTTTAAGCCTTACTAATAACAACAAATGTCTTCCCCTACAAAGTGGAGTAAGACAGGGAGACCCATTATCCCCATATCTGTTCCTCATGGCTCTGGAAGTGTTTCTAACTAACTTAAGAAGTAATCCCAATATTGAAGGTATTCAAATAGACAATACACTGGAAGTTAAATACTCTGCTTTTGCAGACGACTTGACATGCTTCTTGAAAAGTGAGAAATCTTGTGATGTATTTTTTGAAATGCTTGAGAATTTTCATCTTTTGTCGGGGCTGACAATTAATCTTGACAAGACTGAGGCAATGTGGCTTGGTTTGTGGAAAAGGAGGACAAAAAAAACTTTCAAAATTAAATGGCCTGAAACCCCTATTAAGATAGTGGGAGTACATGTATCATATGATCTTGAGCTAAATAACCAGCTTAATTTTGCATCCCCATTGAAACGAATCGAAAATGTTTTAAACTGCTGGAAAATAAGAACACTTACCTTATTGGGTAAAATACAAATTCTGAAAACATTTGCTATGTCACAAATTAATTTTATTATGAGAATGCAGTACATGCCAAAAGATGTTATGGACAAAATTGCTAAGTTGATTTTTAATTTCTTGTGGGCTGGCAGAGATAAAGTAGCAAGGAACATTATGGTCAAAGAAATAAGTGAAGGGGGCTTAAATGCTCCTGATATTTATGCAATGCATAAAGTGTCTAGGGTTATGTTTATTAAACGATATTTGGATGATGATACCCAGCACCCCTGGAAAAACTTCTTCGACAAGCGTCTTAGATCAGTGGGTGGTAATCTCTTATTTAAGTGTAACTTTGACACCCGACTTATTGGTACATCTCTCCCACTGTTTTATACTGAAGCATTACAAGCATGGGCTTCCTTTAATTCAGACGATAATTGTAATATTGGTGAACAAATGATTTGGAACAACAAAAACATTTTGATTGGGGGTAGGTCAGTATTTTATAAGGATTTGATAGATAAGGGTTTTCATTATGTAAGTAAATTATACAATAATGGTCAACTGTTGCAATGGGATGATCTGCAGGCTGGTGGTCTGAGTCAAATTGATATAATTAAACTGTATGGAATAATCCGGGCTCTTCCACCTGAGTGGAAGGAACTAGATGAAGATGGCCAGCCTGTAGGAGTTGAATCAGATCACTATTATCTGTTGAATAGCTATATCAAGAATTCACGAATCACAAAAATTAAAATTAAAAAAGACCTGCAACACCAAAATCAATCCCGTCCAATTAGCGAAAAATATTTTGAAAGAGAATATGATTTCACTGGGGATTGGGCTACAACGTACACCCTACCATTCATTGTGTCTATAGACACTAAAACGAGAGTATTCCAATTCAAATTGCTGCATCACATTCTGTTCACAAATTATGAATTGAAGAGAAGGGGAATGCAGATCTCTCCAGCTTGCACTTTTTGTGAAAGAGATGATGAAACTTTAAGGCACTTATTCCACTCATGTAGTGAAACTCAAAAGTTTTGGCAAGATTTTTTTAATTGTTTCAAGAATTGCTTTACTCTATTCGACCTGCCCTCCCTCAGTGAGATATTATTTGGAAACATAACTTTCACAAATCTGTATAACCACTTGCTTCTGTTGGCCAAGAGACACATTTACTCTATGAAGATGAAAAACTTGAAACCGCACTTTGCACTATACTTGAACCATGTAAAATACAATTATCACTGTGAGTATATTATAGCTGTTAACAAAGACAAACTTGAAAGGCACTGTAACAAATGGATAACAATACACCATCTTATTATGTAATACAAGAGCAACTTATATTGTAAACAACTGAAGTTACCAATAAAAATCTTATAAATATAAAAAAAAAAAAAAAATGTCTTTGAATATCCGTGTCCGAACATTAGTTGTCTCTAATGAGTTTATCAAAATCGCGTCATCAGCATATTCTGTTGACACTGACAAAGTAAACATGCTATACCTAGACGCTGGGCATTTTAAACTTGGAGTGAAAGAAGCCATTTTTTCCATGAGTATTATTACAGGCAACATCTTCAAATTAAGATGAGGGGCGGTACAAATTTCCTGTCATGGGTGACCCGATGCTACCTACCCACGTATTTCCATAAGACCACGTATTCTTATTATTGGAGCAATTAAGTGTTGACAATTTCATATTATTTTCTGCTTCTTATTTTGGGACAAAGATTTACCTTTATAAAATGAATCATCAAGTTGAACAGGTTATATTTACGAAAACCATGCATTTTAATTTCAGAATATTCCTAGTTCGAAGTGGTCACCAAAACACAAAACCCCATGGATTGAGTTCAATGGAGAAATCTTAGGTGATACCAGTTTCATTATTGAGTTTCTCAACGAAAAGTTCGAAGTAGATCTCAATAAACATTTAAACCCTTCAGATAAGGCTACGGCTAGGGCCTTTCAGAAAATGGCGGAAGAAAACTTCTATTGGTAAGCATTGAGATAATACATTGGTGTTGATTCCCAGATGGGGCAATTCGCCCACATGTACATACTTCTTGATTTTAAAATTTTTGTATTTCATAGTAAACAAAATAAATTCCGGAATTCGGACGAAAGCTACATAGTCGCTTAGAAAACTAGATTCCAATACGGTAACTTCACTCTTACTAAAATAAGACCTGTTTACATAGGATGGAAATGCCAAGCTGTTCTTTAATATTGTTTTAGAGTGATACTTAGGCCTTTTTGGTTCCGGTTACCTGACCCCCACCTACAAACTTTAAAATGTAATTTTTCACTGCAAACCCTAAACTTTCTTTACTTATTCGAGAAAAAATCGCGAAATCGCGAAAATTGTTAAGTCTCGCAAGAAATAATGGAAGGAAGCAGGTGCAGCGACAAGGGTTAGCCGACTTTTCGAGATGGTGTCTTGGTAGATTGGATGGATGGATGGATGGATGGATGGATTGATTGATGGATTGACTGACTGTTTGGGTATATAGGTGGGTGTATGGGTTGGTAGATATGGATTGATTTTCTTTCTCTTGTAATTACTTTCTGCGAAGTCGCGCAATATAGTACGGTGAAAAGTGATTTTTCCTGACTCACGGGTCATCAACTAAAGTAACTAGGACAAACTCAGCCTCGCCTTTGTTTTCCCTTGATGTAAAACTGTTGTGTCTTCACAAATTTTACTGTTTAGAAAATATACTAATCAGCGATAAAACTGTACATCGGTTGTTAAAAATGTCCCTGTATTGTTCATTGGTGTTATATAACTTGATGTGTTATCAAATTAATTATGCTTCAGTTCTTGTAATATGCGTAATATTCATCCTACCTCTATGTCCCTACATTCAACAAATATTGAATATTATGTAGATATAACTGTTATTTGCAATTCATATACTACCAGTAATGTTGATATTATTTTTATTTTAGGTAACAAAAACTTTATGTTTGGTGACGAACCCTGTGAAGAAGATTGTGCTATATTTGGACAACTTGCAATGGTTGTATGGGTGCTTCCTGATTCTCCTCAAGGTTTGCTCGTGAAAGGTAAACAAAACAAGTCTAGGAACGAGGATGATCGAATGGGCGTTTAGAAAGTAAACGGAAATGACTGTCAATCCTTCAATGTCACCGTCATCTAATTCAAAATGGCAGAAGCTGGAGTGTACAGTATAAGTGTTTTATTCGCCTGAAAATGTTTATATAAAAGCTCGGTCAAAGCTGCACTAGATGCAACTGAGTTTGTTTAATCAAGTAACCAAAGATAGATTAACTAGAAATTGGTCATTACTTACAGAAGACATTGTAGATGTTAATTAGTGGTCAATATTATCTGTAGGTAGTGTAGTGGCAAGTTTATTTAAATCTTCAGCCAAAGCTAGGTTTTGACTCTGTCGCCATGTTACAACTGTATTAGTTGTAACTTGAGTATCATTTTCCGTTTAGACCATTACAGGTATTCACTGGAAATTGCTGCAATGTACACATGCGAATAAAATAGTTTTTAAATCACCATAATTCTAACTTTTGTAGGTGATTGCAAGAATCTTGAAGACTACTGCTATAGGATGAAAGAACGGTTCTGGCCGGACTGGGAACAGTGCATCATGGGAGATCAAAAGTTGAAAGGTTTCCTACGTTATCCAGATTCGGATCCAACTTTGTGGAAGGGAAAAATTAAATGAACATAATAATGATGGGAAACTAACAGCGAATCATTATTGAACATCAACAAAGAATCTCATTTAATTTTTTATCTTTATTGATTATAAATAGACAGATACATTTATCTACGCCGATTCCGATGTATTCAAAAAAAAGAGACGATGTGGGAGAGGAATGCAAGTGAGACTGGCAGAGAAACTGCGTGAAAAGGGAAAGAGCGAATACGAGGGAGACGATAACGCGTTAACGTGTGTTGGTCTGTCGAAATGAACTTTCAATTCTCTATATCGGGTGGTCCTCTTATTGCATTAATTAAATAATAACACATGCCAGCGAGGGCAATATCACAATTTAGTGCCTGCACAAGTGTTAGACTAGATTAGTTGCTGGTCAACTACTTCTAATCCCTCTTTCCTTTAATCATGTAATCATTTACCATTGAGCACTGTCCGCACATATTTATATTTCTGGTAAATAAAGAATGATAGTAATAATCAAAGACAGCTGTGGAACGAGGATAAAGCATAGACAGCTGTGGAACGAGGATAAAGCATAGACAGCAATAGAAAACGTGTTTCTTCAACTATGTATGGTATTGATAGGTTTTGCTAATTTCGATTACTGGTAATAATGCATGACGATACAAATAAGGCTCAAAATAAAGTAGAGTTTTGCACAGTGTTCAAGAAACGTTCAACCATACTGAATATTGCTTTTGACTATTGGTTAAGCTTATATTTGTATTGCCACACTCACGTACACTTCGTGTTTCTTATCAACTTATCAATATCTCAGTAGTAAATACGAAAGCTGTATGTTATCATTGAAGGGGTGAACATTTTCCGTCAAAATTTGGTTTTAAGTGCGTAAATGAACTTCAGCAATCGCATTGACGCCAGACACCCCACCCCCACCCCTGCCCTAAACGAACGAAGTTAGGTGCTTTTGTAACATAGTGCGCTCGTCCCTTACTTACATGATGTTACTTTATCCTTTGTGGCGAATTCGAAGTCAAGCTTACGATTAACTGATATATTGGAGTGTGGTTTCTCATGTCAAATTATGCAATGTAAATTATACCAGAGGAGATAATTATCAACGTCACCAAGATCGTGTCTGTACCTGTAGGCCTATGGCCATGCTACTGAAATATATGTGGAATACCAAATGAATGATATCTACCTGCAGAATATATTTCCCTCGCGAATCTTATCAAACCCCTGAATAATTAGACAATGTACATGTTCACCAGCAGTCATAAGTAAAGAAACATGTTGAAACCATGGTCGCCGTAGAGGGCAATGTTTTGGCGAGGAAAACTCATTATTTATCGTGTACAGCTATGTTTATCCACAGGTGAATCAATACTTTCCTGGTGTACACTATTACGAGTAAGTTATTGTACCCAACAAAACAATTTGTCATCCCAGCTCAACTACTGCTGCGAAACTAACCAGAACACTATCTGACCCTTGACCCAGTAAACTTTATCTTGTGTATTGGTGTCACAGTCGTCGCCATTAATTTTCTTAGTCTACAGCCGTTATACATGTACAACGACTCGACAATGAAGAGCAAATTGTTATGGATTGTTGGGGCAGTTACCGTTGTTGCTGTTTCGTTCATTGGAATCGGTCAACTCGTACCTGAGAGGTAATACATGTACCATGTACTTCAATTCTAAGCGACAGGCAGGCAGACACTTTCAACAGACACTTTATTCTCCCAGACAGTTACCTATAAAGGGTACAGCATTTGATGGGGGGGGTGGAGGATTTTCGGGGGAAAACATTGTTGACGGTCAAAGGCACGTAAACAAATTTGCTGACCAACTCAAGATAGAAAAGATATTCTTTGCAGCAGGTTATAATTATGAGCAAAAAAAATTGTTCTGCAAGTGCAGAAACAAGAATCAAATGTCAAATACGTCAATATTATCGATATTATCAACATTTTCTGTATTCCGATAGAGAAATTCTGATACGTATCTCGGGAAACTAGTGCCTGTGAGCTGTAATAAGTTGGCGAAACTAATGTAATCAGCACACTATAGTCCTAGTATCTGACCCTTGACCCGCTGAACTTAATCTGTGTGTCTATTTTTAGTATCACAGTCGTCGCCATTAATTTTCTTAGTCTACAGCCTTTATACGACGACTTGACGATGAAGAGAAAATTGGTATGGACTGCTGGGGCACTTACTGTCGCTGCTGTTTCGTTCATTGGAATCCGTAAACTCGTACCTAGGTAATTTCATGTATTTCACTTATACTAAGTTATAGTATTGCGATCAGCCTATAGGCATGATGTCGACCTCTTTGAGTAAAGAGCACAAAGGTTGCCATTTGCCAGTTCCGGTGGTGACAGTCCCTGGATGGGTGGGTACCCATGCCTGCCTGCGCCTGTTAACGAAATTTCAAATGTACCAGGCTTTCCTGGAATATTTCAATGAAAGACACCTCCTTTTTAGTGAATATGGGAAAAATCACAGCAAAAAATGTTTAATTCCCCCTTACTTCCAAAATCCGAAGGTTTTAACTTCAAGGACACCGAATCCATACACTGCACCACAGGGGCGTGTAATATTTCATAGATTGTTGTTTTCTTATTGCTTAGAATGCCGTTTTCTCAGGAAAATATCGTACGAATCTTGCTGCTACAAATGTATCAATCTCTATACTACTAAGAAATGTCTCTTCCCTTTACATGTAGGAATATATATTAATCAAAAGGTTGTTATATTTAGTCTGTAGACCTGGAAAACAACAATCTATGAAATATTACACGCCCCTGTGCACTGCACGTACAATATTCTCCTATTCTAGGAGGTCGATCTGAAAAAGTACCCCTTTTTTACGATTCCACGCGACGGACCTAGATGGCCGACGAAAAACACCCCATATTCCGTGAAATTTCTAACAAGCATGCGTACCCGCTTCGTCTGGGACTGCCACCACTGGGTTGCCAGTACACTACCTGCTAGTCTAGACACGTTTTCATACTGCAATGTTACGATTTACACGTACGCTATCTTCACACATTACGTCTAGTAAAAGTCAAAATTTTACATGCTGGGCAAAGGATAAACGGTGCATGTCAGAAGTAAACCATCACAAATCCTTCAGACAATTGCTCATTTAATATTTAATTAGTGCAGCTGTACTTAACCAAAATCATGTGGAGACGCGATAATGTCATCACGTTTATATGAACGCTGTTGGGGTAGCACAGATATCTGTGCTAGGGTAACGACTTTAACTAGACATAATGTGTGAAGATAACATAGTGTAAATCGTTACACGGTCGTATTGGAACTAGACTAACTACCTACATATAATACTGACCACTAATTTACAAATACAATGTCTTTTTATAAGTAATTGACCAATTTTTAATAAATATTACTTTTATGAAAACAAATGCCCCAGTTGCAGCTAGTGCCGGTTTAAAGATGATAGTATATCATTGAATAGCAGAGTACCTCAAATATTGTAAAGATGAACCGGAAGAGTTTTAAAAAGTTCATTCTCAAGTTTCTTGGTTTAGGGCTGACTGATCAAGAGGTATTCACATGATCACACAGACAACGCGATGGGCCTAGAATTCACAATAGTACTGCTACAGTTAATTGAAAAAAAATCCTTCACACACACACACACACACACACACACACACACACACACACACACACACACACACAGCATGGTTAGACAAGAATACATAGTAATGCTAGAATTTCATTTCATTGGAAGGAAGAGAGATCTGGTGGACCTTCCCAAAGATACAGTGATACTTCGACAAATTGGACGAAGTCGATATGTACCTAACATTTCTCCTTTTCCTTTAAAATTGGAAACCTATCTGAGATTTGCTAACATCCCTTATGTGGTAAGTTGATATAGCTTTAGGTTGGCAGTTATAACAGCAAAAGTATTAATTAGTAATATGGAACGCCATACTTGATTTGTGTTTTTGTTGTACTATTAGGGTCAGAAGTGTTGAATTTTCATTCATAAATTCAATTAAAACTATGATAAGTCATAGTAACAAGAAGGTACTTCAACTAATAACATTGATAGGAAACCCATGGCCCTGGGAGTGGATATGTGTGTTCAAATGCATCATCCAAACTGTCTGTTCATATTTCAGAGCGTACACGGCCTTGAGATGTCACCAAAAAACAAAACTCCATGGATTGAATTGAATGGGGAAAGCTTCTCTGATTCCGGTTTTATTATTGAGATGCTTAATGAAAGATTCAATGTAGATCTCAGCAAACATTTGAGTCCGTCAGAAAGAGCCACGGCTAGGGCCTTTGAGAAAATGGTAGAAGAAAATCTTTACTGGTTAGTATGATTGGAAAAAAAATACTATTATATTTTTTAAAAAGTATTATGTTATTTTGAACAAAATTGGTATATCCCTCTGGAAAGGATTCAATCATTGACGCCCTCCACGACAGGATTATGCTAGCTAGTGAATATTATTACATGTGTAGTCAAAAAGTGGTACAAAACTTGCAAATAATAATGATGCATATTTATCAAACTCCCATCAACAATGGATTTGATGATCATACGTTGTACAAATATTACCTCTAGATTAGCCCTAACTAAACTTTGCTACTTCGATTATAATACTTCTGAAGATCAACACCAAATGTAAAACAGATTTTGGTCGCACACATTGTAAGTTTTAATACTACATCCTTCTTGACTAATTAGATTTGATTACTATCTGAATCTTAAGGTGTAATTTCTTGTCTGTCATTTTACCGGTAGGACACTGGCGTATTATCGGTGGTTTGGAAAAAATCCGCAAGTGCTATTGCTTATGCCTGAAATTCCCATTTTGACGTCGTTGGGGTTCAGGTTTTTCAGGCGTAGTCTTGGAAAAATGATGTACGGTCATGGAATGGGTCGTCATAGTGAGGAAGAGATATACAGCATAGCTGAAAAAGACATCAGGGCACTGTCTGTATTTCTAGGTAAGTGGTTTCTGTATTTGTAGTAGTCTAGATACGCCTTGTTGGGCGGCTCCATGCATCAGCCAATGCAACCTCTCTCTCAAAGAGATGAACGACTAGAGGGCAGCAGAAAACTCCGTATATTCTTAGTCTATTTCAGTATGTGTCATGTAGCGCCGAGGGAAGGCTGCAGTTTTCAATAGGAGAGTCTAGAAATTTAAATGTGATTTCTGTAAATGAAGTTTTGATGTATGCATGAAGATGGGTGCATGGATAAAAGTGTCGGAAAATACACAGATAAATAATCGAGGGAAGGGGGTGTAGTCCAGAGTGTCAATCGAAGCTAAATTTAAGTACATGTAGACCAAAGATGTGATATTCTGAATGTGAAATTTGCATAATGGGTACATTTGCATATATGTCACCAAGATATTGCGAGGTAGCAAATTTTCCGTGATAAGCTTTCCGATAAGGTTCAAATTATTTTAGTCCCAAGCGAGCACCGCCCGGAGATGACTTATATACGTTGGTCCATTCAAATGTGCATGTATGCATGCGTTCACCCTCATATATCTCCACCAACAAATAAACCTGGCACAAAGGTAACAATGTGAGACATACGCACATCACTTTATTTTACGACGAACCAAATATGGCAAAACGGCAGCCATATTTGTTAAATTTCACAATATACAACGTAACTCTGGATCTATAATGCATACCTACACCCATATTATCAAATAAGAGCTCTGTTTTAAGACCTTGCCCTTTGACCTTGAACGTTTTCTTCACGCTTTCTTTTTATATTTTGACATTTGACTTTGACATCCATATTCAAGGTCAAATAGCAGATTTGTCAATAAATTATGAAGTTTTGTGTCTCGAGACCCCATTCAAATTTGCGCCATAACTTTGCCATATAATTAACACCAGTTGCATTTATTATGTATTCAATGAAGGCTTGTCTCTGTATTATTCGACCTTCCTTGTCCAGACCCATTTAGAACTATTGATAATTGTGTCAGTTTTGATAGTTATTACGATTCAAATGTAATACTAGTGGATTACTGTAAACATTTTGCATTCCAGGGGACAAGAAGTTTATGTTTGGTGACGAACCCTGTCAGGAGGACTGTGCCATATTTGGACAACTTGCACAGGTTGTTTGGCAACTTTCTGGTTCTCCTCAAGAAGTACTTGTGAAAGGTAAACGTGTTAGACTAGATTAGTTGCTAGTCAACTACTTCTAATCCTCTTTTCTTGGTACCACGTGAGTATTTGTCATTAGTACATAGTGACTCTTCATACTCATATTCATGGGAGTTAGTGTATAATAATACTAATCAAAAATAGTTGTGGAACGAGGATAAAGCATAGAAAGAAACTGTAATAGAAAACATGTTACTTTAGTTTCGTATGATATTGATAGGTTTTGATAATTTCGATTACTGGTAACAAAGACGAGAAACATAAAATTTACCCTAGCATGAAATAGAATTTTTATATAGTGTTCATGAAACCTGAAACCACATGACTGTATTTTTGATTATTTGGTTAAATTGCGACACTCATACTGTGAATTTTTTAACGGAAAATGTCTGTACACCGTGAATATAAAAGTTCCAATTACATCATCGTATTTCCTTGTTATGACTCTTTCTTTCCGAATACATTACTGTGGAGTTTTTTCTAATTTCACTCTACCATTTACGCCAATATGTTAATTATACCGAGTGATTTTCAACAAGCAAATAAAATAAATGTTCATTGTAATTACGCCATTTTTTTCGTCAGACTGTGCGACCGTCATTTATCATAGTTTCGATGTCGAGATCTACCGTTTTGACGACCAAAAATGATTCATTTGATTGTGATGATAAAGATAGGTGTTGATGCTAAGATATTATTCCACAACCCTTTTCTTCGTTCAGAAAAAAAGGACGTTGACAACACGGGGACTTGTTACAACAAGTCGAAAGAGGCGTGGTGACAAAGCCCTTCTGGCAGAAGTATTTTGAGTTGGATGAAAAAAAAAATTTTTATGGAATGATATTACAATAAATCATAACATAAATTAGCAAAAATCTGGCAAGTTTTCAGGAAAACAGGTATAATTCAACATTTTTTGGTGAGCGTGTTTTACTTGATCTATGTGAAATATAATTACAGATGTTGTTATAATTTCTTTCAGGTGATTGCAAGAATCTTGAAGGCTATTGCTGTAGGATGAGGGAACGGTTCTGGCCTGACTGGGAACAATGCATCATGGGAGATCAAAAGTTGCAGAGTTTCAATTCTTATCCTGACTCAGATCCAACGTTATGGAAGGAAAAATAAAATGGGCATGACGTAGCCGAATATACTCCACAAAGACAACTCAGCTCTTCCTTCGATTCTCGTCTTCTGTGTGTTCCAAGGGTTTCTACGCAAACTTTTGGCGAGAGACATTTCTCTCACATTGGCCCTACATCATGGAACAATCTCCCTTTTGATCTCCGCCACTCCAAGTCTCTTACATCCGTCCTCCGATTTCTCAAGACCTGTCTCTTTAACATTATTAGTCTCAGCCTTCTCCAATTGCCTTGTATCCATTGTCTGTGAATCCACTTTTCATCTTACAGTAACTTTCTTTCCATTTACCTCTGTACCTTGAGTTCTTCTTGCAGAGATTGCGCCCTCTGTAAATCTACTTATTATTGTTATTATCAAAATACGAATAAAAATTTGATCTTATATACTATCGAATATTATTACATTTTTTATCAGTGAAAGGCCTATGTATAACCTATATAGACCTGTAGCACGCCTACCAGATGACTACATGTACTAAGCACAACTAATTACTTTCAAGAAAAATAGCGCAGGAAGAAAATTATTATAGTTAAATGTTTACAACAGGTAAAGTAAGAATATTTTAAAAGGTTTTTTTTTGGTTTTTGGCTCATTATTATGTAACGTCTATGAGTTGTTCCATGTATAAGTTTGTGAAGGAGAAAACGATGAGTAAAGTCCTTTTTAGAGGTTTTATTGTTGTTTAACAATGCTCAAGGTTTAAGGTCAGGTGTCATTTAAAGTGCCTTCAACTGTCTGCCAGAATAAAGTGTCTGCTGGAAGTGGCCCTAGCTTCAACTTTTGACCCAAAACACACATCTGTGATGCGATCATTTTGTTTTGAACAATTTCCCAACTAGACACCCAAAGTAATATAGCCACCAAATATCACATGCCCCCCACCCCCCCCCCCCCCCCCACACACACACATTTCTCCCCAGGTCCCTCCTGCCGTAAATTCTGATCCCAGCCCTTGTCTGTATTCTAGTAGTCAGACAGCACTCAATGAGAAGCCTCGTTACGGTTGAAGAACACTACTTATCTTTACAACCTTCAGGACACTCTGAGTACACTATACACACCTGACCCTTGACCCAGTGAACTTAATCTGTGTATATATTGGTGTCACAGTCCGTCGCCATTAATTTTCTTAGTCTGCAGCCGTATACGATGATCCAATTGTTATGGACTGTCGGTGCAGTTATTGTAGCTGGTGTTTCGTTCATTGGAATCCGTAAACTCTTACCTAGGTAATTCCATGTATTTCACTTATAGCCTTGCGATCAGCCGGCAGCCTTAAGGCACGCGGTGAGCTAATAATGAGCACCCCCTCTTGATCCATACATGTGTACATGTACATGTACATACAAACTTCCAGGTTAGTTACATGGTGTTGAAAGGCACAGACTAGTAGCAGTGCCATACATACACGATACATGCATGTCTGTAGTCTGGGACCAAGAATCACATTATTAAAGAATGAGCACTCAAAGAACAGTCATGTATGCACTGTTATTATATGAGTAATAGTAACATTAGAATTGCTGTAGTGTTAATGAAGGTTTTCTGTAGCCCTATAGTATAACTTCAAGGTAAATTTAGGTCATAACGGATACCTTACGTGACATGAAACAAACTCGTTTGTGATACTACACCCAGTATGACGATGTTGCACTCTACGTACATCATTACATACAAATCCCTAGGTTAGCTGCAACTAGAGCGTGTTTTTTTATAAAATCTTCTGTGAGGTACAATAACTTTCTCGAAATATCGTACACCGTGAATAGTATTGCATGACCTATAGGTAAAGGTATTTTTCGAAGCAGTAAACACGATAAATCAAACCGCACCCAAAAACCAGCGCCCTCTTTGTTGACCACGATTTCAATCTCTTTCTCAATGTACTGCGTATGTGTCCACACAATTCTAATTATTGGAATTTTAAGTTTTCAGTGAATATATACTGTGGTTGTCTATCGAAAAATGACACTTCACTTACATCTAGTACAATTTTAACATGGTGACAGATTCAAAACAATTTTAGCTCAAGATTGAAATTTGCCACTGTACACTACCTACTATACAGATAATATTGACCACTAATTAACAAATACAGTGTCTATTAAAAGTAATAACCAATTTTTAGAAAATTATATCTTTGGTTACTTTACAAAACAATTGCCCTAGCTATAGTACTAGTACAGTATCGCTGAATAACAAAGTACATCAAATACTGTAAAGATGAACCAGGTGAGATTTAAAAGATCATTCTAAAGTTTCTGGGTTTAGGGCTGACTTAACAAGTTTTCACATTGCCATACACACGACGTGATTAGTCGTAGAATGCACAGTAATGCTAGAATTTCATTTGAAGGAAGAGAAATCTGGTGGACCTTCCCAAAGATACAGTGATACTGCGTCAAATTGGACGAGGTCGATATGCGCCCAGCCTTTCTCCTTTTCCTTTGAAATTGGAAACATATCTGAGATTTGCTAACATCCCTTATGTGGTAAGTTGGTAGTTTTTGGTTTCCATGGCAACAAAGTACTTGATTTGAGATTGTGTTGTACTGTTAGGGTTAGACTTTTTATTCAAAAATTTGTTGAACAATGAAAAGTCAGTAAAAAGGAGGTGCTTCAACTAATACAGTAATAACATTACTATTGACAGAAATGTCGTCAGGGGAGTAGATATATGTGTTCAAATGCTTCATCCAAATTGTCTGTTCATGTTTCAGAGCGCACACGGCCTTGAGATGTCACCAAAAAACAAAACTCCATGGATTCAATTAAATGGGGAAATCTTCAGTGATTCCGGTTTTATTATTGAGATGCTTAATGAAAGATTCAATGTAGATCTCAGTAAACATTTGAGTCCGTCAGAAAGAGCCACGGCTAGGGCCTTTGAGAAAATGGTAGAAGAAAATTTTGTATGGTTAGTATGATTGAAAGAATTCAACCATTGATGCCCTCGACGACAGGATTATGCTAGCTAGTGAATGTTGTTAAATGTGTATAGTCAAACAGTGGTACAGAAGTTGCAGATAATAATGGTGTATGCCGTTTATCAAACTCCCCTCAACAATGGATTTCGTGACCATACGCTGTACAATTATCACCCGTCGATTATTCTGTAGATCAACACCGAATATAAAACATTTTAGTCGCACCCATGTAAGTTTTAACACAGCATCCTTCTTGATTAAATAGAGTTGATGACTATCTGAATACTGAGATGTAATTTCTTGTCTGTCATTTTACCGGTAGGACACTGGCGCATTATCGGTGGTTGGGCAAAAATCCGAATGTGCTATCGCTTCTGCCTCAAATTCCTATTTTGACGTCGTTAGTGTTCAGGTATGCAAGGCGTAGCACTAGGCAATTGATGTACGGTCATGGAATGGGTCGTCATAGCGAGGATGAGATATACAGCATAGCTGAAAAAGACATCAGGGCACTGTCTGTAATTCTAGGTAAGTCCACTGCTTTCTGTAGTAGTCACATACGTCTTGTCAGGTGCCGCCATGGATCGGCCAATGCAACCTCTCTCAATTACAGAATCGAAGAACGAGCGAAGAGGGCGGCAGAAAACTCCCGATATTGCAGGCTATTTCATCAATTACCGTGTCACGAGTTAGCGCCGAGGGAAGACTGCAGTTTTCAATAGGAGAGCCTAGTAATTTTAATGCAATTTTCTGTAAATGACGTTCTGATGTATGCATGAAGATGGGTACATGCCTCGGATAGAAAAGTGTTAGAAAACACACAAATAAATGATCGAGGGAAGGGGACGTATCAGAGTATATCAATCGCAGTTACATTTATTTCTATTTAAAGAGTACATAAAGACCAAAAAAGGTGATAAATCGGTACATATAATAATCTGAAGGTAAAATTAACATTTTGGAAAATTTGCAACATGCCGAAATATTTGGAGGTAGTGAATTTTCAGTGATAAGCATCCTAATAAGGTTCAAATGTTTTAGTTAGCAGGCACCGCGCGCCTGGAAGGGACTTGTATATGTCGTTGGGTTTCGCCTGTGCGTCCAAACGTGAATGCATGTATGTATGTATGTATGTATGTATGTATGTATGCGGTCGACACCCTTACATCTTCACCAACCGATTTCAACCAAACCTAGTGCAAACGTAACATATAGTATGTGAAATATACGCACATCACTTTATTTTATGATCGAACGAAACATGATCAACTAACAGCCATATTTGTTTAATTTCAAAATATACATCATAACGTTGGTGCTATAAGACAAACCTACACCCGTAGACGTATTATCAGACCTTTGACCTTGAAAGTTTTCCTCACGGGCCAATACACAAATTTCTATTATCTTAGCTTTTTAAATCAAGCATTTCAAATTATATTTGACTATCTAAAGCACATGCAAGTCACTCAATTTTGCGACCTTGATCTCTGGCAGTCATATTAGTGATAACGACGGAAGTACATTTGGTCTGTTATCGCCAAAAAGTTTTATATCTATGGGTACCATTCAACTATCTAACCCCACACTATCCATGCATAATGAGCTTTCTAATGAGACATAGACCTATGAGCTTAAAGAAACATTTTCAACTCAAATATAATTACCAGTTTTTCTATGTTTAACCCAAACGCTGAATAAGCAAAGACTCCATTTATACCTTGACCTATGATTTTGACCTCCATATTCAAGGTCAAAGTGCAAATTGGTCAATAAATTATGTTTAACTTTTATCTCGAGACATCAATCAAATTTGCCCCATAACTTTGACATATATAACGCACCAGTTGGACTATGTCTTCAATGTCTTGTCTCTGGAGTATTCGTCCTTCCATGTCCAGACCGATTTAGACCTGCTGAAATTGTGTAAATTCTGAGTTATTACGATTCAAATGTAATACTAGTGGATTACTGTAGACATTTTGCATTCCAGGGGACAAGAAGTTTATGTTTGGTAACGAACCCTGTCAGGAGGACTGTGCCATATTTGGACAACTTGCACAGGTTGTTTGGCAACTTTCTGGTTCTCCTCAAGAAGCACTTGTGAAAGGTAAACATGTTAGACTAGATTAGTTGCTAGTCATGACAACTACTTCTAATTGGTATTACGTAATTATTTGTCATGTGGGTTTATTGGATAAATGTACAGTAATACTAAACAAAATTAGTTGTGGATAAAGCATAGACAGAAACTGCAATAGAAAACGTGTGACGTCATCTATGTATGATATTGATAAGTGTTGATAATTTCGATTACTGGTTACAATGACGATACCAATAAAACTCGTCATAGCGTGAAGGAGAATTATATAGTATTCATGAAACCCGTGGTACTTTTGACTATTTCCGACACACAAATAAGGGATTTTTAGGAGACGTGAATAAATGTGACAATTACAATAGAATGATCTGACATCCCTTGTTACCTAATTTGTTCTTTCCCAATACATCACCGTAGTTGTTTTTTGTTTTATTTGTTTGGTTTATTTATTTGTTTGTTTGTTTGTTTGTTTGTTTGTTTGTTTGTTTGTTTTTGTTGTTTTGTTTTTGTTGGGTTTTTTTGTTTGTTTGTTGTTGTTGTTGTTTTTTTTGGGGGGGGGTTATAATTTCACTACCATGTACGCCAATGTTAATTATACCAAATGATTTTCAACCATAGTGTATGAAGGAAATGTCGATGTCCACTGTAATTACGACAATCGTTTCATCATTCTGTGTGACGCTCATTTATCATAGTTTCGATGTTGAGATTAACCGCTTTGACGAACAAAATGATTCATTAGATTGTATCAATAAGGATAGGTGTTGATGATATTATTCCACAACCCTTTTCCTTATTCAAAAAAAAGACAAGGAAAATACGGGGGAGGCTTGTTACAACGAGTTGAAAGATGAGTAGTGACAAAGCCTTCGGGCAGAAGTATTTATTGATATGGAATGATTATTACAAAGAATCAAACTAAGGTATTAAAATTCGGGGAAAAAACAAAAGGCAATTTTGACTGTCGCTCAAATTGCCGGAGCACCACGGAAGAAATTATGTCGTAAAGTTTTCATGACGTAGAACGACCAAGGTATAAGTCAACAGTTTTTACGTGAACGTGTTTTACTTTACCTGTGTGTGAAATATAATTAGTATAAATGTTGTTATAATTTCTACCAGGTGATTACAAGAATCTTGAACGCTATTGCTATAGGATGAGGGAACGGTTCTGGCCTGACTGGGAACAATGCATCATGGGAGATCAAAAGTTCAAGAGTTTCAGTCCATATCCTGACTCAGATCCAACGTTATGGAGGGAAAAATAAACTAGACATGGAGAAGCCGAGTAATCAGCAAAGAGACTAAACAACTCTTTTTAATGCAAAGTTTCATCTCTGTGCTTCATCAATTCTCGCTAACCTTCTTCATCGATGTACTCCATAACGAAGACAACTCCGCTCCACTTCCTCTGATTCTCGTCTTCTTTGGGTTCGAAGGGTTTCTAAACAGACTTTTGGCGAGAGATCTTTCTCTCGCATTTGGCCCTGCATCATGGAACAATCTTCCTTTCGATCTCCGCCACTCCAAGTCTCTTACATCTTCCAAAATTCCAGAATTAATTACTGACAGTTATTTAGTTGTAAAAGTCTTATTAAACGGAAATAAGATAGTGGAAAATGCCAGAATGTGACTTTCAAAATTTCATTTTTTTATATATATAATGGTAACAAATCTTCGTTCTGTCATGGAAGTATAACTGCTAACATAAATTAATATTTGGGGTAGAAGTATTTACTGAAATAAGGTAGCGTAAGACACTTGTTATTCGCCGTATTTCAATTTCTATTTAACGCCGGGTAAAAAGAATTTAAATGCAAAATTTACCTGTTTGTGTAATATATCAATAAAGCAGTTCTTTTCTTGAACTCAAATAATGGTCCCGATGCAGTTACACATACATATTGCCTTGAATATTTGCCATGCTATTGTTGCAAATGTGGTATAACACATATGCGATAATAAGGTAAAATTGAACTAAAGAATAATTAGCATAATACAGAGCTGAAAGACGTTGTCTTATGGTCGACAAGGAGAGAGAGAGAGAGAGAGAGAGAGAGAGAGAGAGAGAGAGAGAGAGAGAGAGAGAGAGAGAGAGAGAGAGAGAGAGAGAGAGAGAGAGAGAGAGAGAGATATTGAGATTTTAAGTGAACTAGCTAGTCAAATTTATACAAGACACAATGAAGGATAAAACGATGGCTGAGGTGCCGAAGTTAGTCGAAGCACAGGGGATTAAGGGGGCAAGTATTTTTGCGACTTTCTTGCCAATGCGCATAATATTTAGAGGTATGAATGCAATATCATTTATTTTTATGGCAAAATAAACATAATTACGAAAAAAATTATCAACCTTTGCATGTACACTTTAATGAAACCACATTCAATATATGCTGCAATACGCTACAATAAAATATGCAGAAAACGATATGAAGACATACAGTGTCGATGAAGTTGGTCAAAGGAAGCATGGTATCTATCAATCAGTCGCCAGAACTGTACGTCGACTTCGTCTTTGCGATTGCTTGGTAACGCATGTAGATGGATATGGAAAGCCGGTTGGGACTTGTTGCACGCATGCACAGATACGTATATAAGCACAATCACACAGTCTCGTACATACACACACATCGGTCATTCTGTTACCCAATCATTCGAGATTTCGCAATCAAAACTTAAAAACTCAACCACAAGTTAGTCTAAAACTAATTTTGACAGTATGGAGAGAAGGAGAGTCTATGTTGTATAGGGTCATGCCAGAGTACGAGTCGGCACTCTCGACGTTGTAAACACCATGCCCTTTACTCGTGACCTTTGAACCTTTGAATCAGCTGTTTCAGGAGGTGTGTTGCCGTGTCATCTCTAGCTCAGTGTGTATTGTTTCGGCTTTAATTCCTTCCCTTGCTGATTTTACACGACATTTGGGTATAAAATGCCGATAAATCCAGACATACAGAGGGAAAGAGAAAACGCAACATTCCCCGTGGATGAGTTAACACACATCAGGGACGGTGGAAAGGGGAAAACAGTGCGACGACGTCATATTGGTAAGTTGGGGTCATCGGACGGTGTGATATCAAAGGTATACACATAGTGGTATGTACATGTACACGATATCATAACTTTATAAGGTGACAGCAGGCACTATTATAAACCCTGGGTTTATGGTTCTATACGACCCACCCACCCACCCCATACACATATACACCTGCGAATTCCCCGCTGACGAATTCAAGTGAGATAGTTTTTACACTTTATCCAGCGACGAGGTGATCGATATTACACTTACTTTAAGCGATTAAATAAGTGTTCAAAATGAAAATGTTTAATTTGTTCCCTGACTTATCCTCTCATTTACAGTAGCCATAGCTACCAAAGGACGTAAAACTACATGTTTGCTGATTTTGCCAATCTGCCTGAAACGATGCAGAGCTTGATAATATAAGCGATAACATGGACGGGAATGACGTCAGCTTGTCTGCCAACCAGTACGGTGTGAGAGATTTATGATCGCTTCCATGTTATCCTGCAGAAAAAAATAATGAAATATTAATTGTAAAACCGTTAACGTGGTATAAGTAAATGGCATATCTTAGCGTCTAAAGTGATAGTCATCAAGGAGTAAATGTTGTTGTACACTTTAATAGTGATATGCAACCTACGTTTAATACATACAATGTTCTTGAACAGTACTATAGTGCGCATGTGCGTATCAAATCCATCCAGCTACCTAATCTCGCACCAGTACCTAGCTAGCTATCCTTAGACAAATCCATTGACCACAAAGATAAGAAAACTGGCAATTGGTGTTTCTACATTCAATATGTTCATTCACACGAGGATTATAGCAGAGCCGCATGATAATAAGAGCGACTTGATGGAAACAAAACTTTTCCACCTCTTTTCCACCTCTGGTTTCAAAACCACATTCATGGTTAATTTACCCATCATGATTTACCATACCTTACACTTACTAGTATTCTCTATGTAGTTCACGGACTTGATTATGTTTTTTTTAAAAACACATTTCGTTTTCCAGAATCACTGGCTCTGAACGATCATGATTTTGATTGGGGAGATAGAAGTTTTCTAACTCGAGATGAGGAGTACTCATTAGCTGTCAAACATGGCGTCCTCACCGAACAGAAAATCAAGGAACATAATATCGTG
>NC_135561.1:10258731-10273731 GCF_964340395.1 Glandiceps talaboti
TTCTTGAAGTATTAAAAAATTAAACTTGTGTAAGGCACAAACTACTTTAACACTATTTTACTTTAAGATTTTGAATGTTACATTTGAGAAGCGATAATATAATGATATAATTGTCAATTTATTAGATGCATGCTTTAACTTCCGGGTTGAAAGCCTTTGTAACCAGTGCTATGAGTCGTGGTATTGAAGTTTGTCGTCTATCCTGTGGTGGACATGGTTATTCTCATGCCAGTGGATTACCAGATATATACACTATGTATACTCATTTCCAGACTGCAGAGGGTGAAAACACGGTCCTTCTGTTACAAACTGCAAGGTAAGCACCAAATAAATTCCGATTTCATAGTACTGAGGGGAACTGCCTTGATATTAGTTTATAGCTGTGGAAGAAGGAAGCCATACATTCTCTGTGATCATATCACAAATAGCGCCATCTATTATGAGCGTTTGCAGTCGAAAGCTCTCAGCTTGTCATATGTATTTTGTTAAAAATTTTAATACTCATTCTTGAATTACTGCTGTTACTTTGTTCAAGAAACTCCAACCTATTTTCAGTAAAAATCAATGCAAAAAGTCACGTCACAATGCAAACTTTTGAAAGAGACGTCAAAAATTATCTTACAATTAGCCTACATCAGAATCTGATATGGCCGCCAAATCCTGTTCCATGTTTCCTTGTGTAGCTGTATGTCAGCTCAACACAGTTGTCACCCGTGGCAGATGGACTGTACTATGGTTACACACATACTGAGGATATTAGTCAACGTAATTATAACATTTATGAGAAATTTAGTTTGTTTGTTTTGTTTTAAAATTTGCCATAGATATTTGATGAAGAGTGCTGGAAATGCTATGTCAGGTGGTGCCCTGTCAGGACAGGTAGAATACCTCTCTGAAGCCGTACAGGAAAACTCTGATATCAAGACTGAATCTGATGTACTGAACCTTGACCTGTTGCTCAATGCGTATAAACATAGATCACAAAGGTGGGTTACAATAACAACTAGACTATGCAATTGCTTTGGGACAGGCTGTTCTGTGCTCAATGTTCTATTGAGGGCACGAGGAACGATATTTGAGAATCTACACAGTTTTCTTTCTATTTTTACCTTTTTTCTCTACTGTAATCAATAAAGACGATAACTACAATGACCAGTGTGTTTTACGTAGAACACAGTTTAGCCTGTTTCTGTGTTGTACTTATTGCAAGACTTTGCAGTTAATTTTGTGGAGACATTTCTCACCTCACTGTGTATGTTGGAACAGGCATACTGTACAAAGTACACACATTATTCAGTGTCTGCTTTATTGTTGGGTGAAAAAGATAAAACATGTGAACACATTTCATTTACATATTTTATCCCAGATTGGTCATGGAAGCAGCAAGAAAATTTCGAGCAGAGATGTCCCTGGACCAACAGCACCATGTAGCATGGAATAAATGTCATATCGAGCTACTGAAGGCAGCCACAGTAAGTACTATACAGGCCATTGTTCATTGTTGAACAAATTCTATATAAAAAGGTTTCTGCACAAGTCTCTTTGTAGTGAAGTGGTCATTGAGCACATCTTTAGATAGATAGGTACAGAGCTAGAGGTATTGTGTTCGAGATCTGGTCAAGGTATCAGCGATTTTATCTACACACTTTACAGAATGACGTGCAGACTTAGGCTTGGCAGCCCATGTGTTTACGGGTTGGTGGCATTGTAACAGCTAGTTGATAAGATGAAGACAGTGTCATTGAAATGGTTAATACAAATGTGGACAGTTTCATTCATGGTTAAAGCATTTGCCGACACTTTCTTTGTGTAAAAAGCATCTGTTAACAGAAAAGGTGTCCATAAAATGAAATTGAGACCACATTTGGAACAATGGGAGCTGGTCATAGAGGAGTACTAGTATAACAACTTTATCACAACACTTTTGGTGATTGTGTCTCAGGTGGTAACAGTCAATCATTTAATGTTAAGTTTAGTTGAAACTTTCCATCTTTCCACCCATATGAAGTTCAGATATGGTTGAGTGAAACAAAGTGATGGTTATCAAAGAACTAAAAACTAACATCTTACATCCTAAATTTGAAATCACATTGTACATTGTTTCATCAATTTCGATAATGCTCTATTTCTTTATGAAATTACCTTACAGGCTCATATTCACTACTTCATTGTTGAAGCTTTCAAAGATATAGTACAGGCTACACAGATGTCAAGTTCTGTCAATTCTGTATTGAATTCACTCTGTCAATTGTATGCTATACATGGCATTCATGACAATGCAGGGGATTTCTTACAGGTAGGTAAAATTAACCAATTTGGAAGTACCCATGGGTTAAGTTGACATGTGCCTTGGGACCATTTTTCTAGAAAATAAATGTTCGTTAATCTCAAATTGTTGTCATAAAATTATTCCTGGTCCATTTGAAATAATATAACTACATTTTAAGATTCTTATCAAGGAATTCAATGGATTCATTTAGTTTCCCAATGACTTTAACCCAGTATTCGGCTGCTATATTGGATTTGAAAATGACTTTATTAAAATATTATATATTTACCAAAATAGTCAAGCATACATAATGTGCTAAGTTACATATAATTTCAAGCCTTAATTCTGAAGGTAATGTTCAATGATTAAAACTGATTATTTATGCAAATGATTCATTAATATGCATATGGTTTGTAATAAGATCTAATCAGTTCATGTAATTACCATAACATATAGGTGTGGCAAATTCATAAGAAGTGGAGCAATGGTTTTTGAGATATTGTGTTCACACACATACACACACATACATACATACATACATACATACATACATACATACATACATACATACATACACACACACACATACATACATACATACATACATGCATGCATACATACATACATACATACATACATACATACATACATACATACATACATACATACATACATACATACATACATACAAAGACGGACAGACAGACAGACAGACAGACAGACAGACAGACAGACACAAAGATTGACAGACAAAAGCATACCATTACCTCCAATTATGGGAGGTAAATTTAAAACGAATACATATGTGCACATTTAATTATGCATCTTTCCAATAGGATGGATACTTATCAGCAGATCAGTTGGCTATGGTGACTCATCAGATGGTGACTGTGTTTGCAACCCTTCGTCCAAATGCAGTTTCTTTAGTAGATGCATTTGACTTCCCTGATGGTATTTTAGCATCTTCATTAGGCACATACGATGGTAATGTGTATGAGAAGATATACCAATGGGCCAAACAGTCACCACTTAACAGACAAGAGGTATGGTGTGATGTGATGTGGTGTGGTGTGGTGTGTTGTGTTGTCTTTTGTTGCATTTTACAATGTGTTATGTTACAGTGTGCTGTCTTAGAACTTGTATCCAGGTACTTGGAGAATATAAAGCTTACAAACTCAGTTTATGAAAGGACAACACCTAGTGAAAAATGTATATTGTATATGGAAATTGGCAGGAGTATACATAGTAACCTCCATTCATTGAAACATTAATCATATTCATTATGATGCTTGATCATATAAACCATTTTGTTTCATTTCAACAAAACAACATATTTCTGCGATTTATGCAATTTTATTTAAAAATTTCCTTTTCATATTGTTTTTCAGGTACATGACTCCTACAAATACTTACAGCCCATGTTGACTGCAAACAGTTCTAAACTGTGAGAACTTACCAAGTGATTGAATAAACAAAGCTGCCCACAGTGTATCACTTACCAATATGAATTACAAAGAAAAATGATACACAAGCCAACAGACTATCTGCTCACCTTTCTCTTTATTATACAAACGATTTCTTCATGCCGATCATAATGTTATATTTCACATTACATGAGTCTGAATGCCTTTTGTTTGAAAGTATACATTTACTATTGTAAAGAGCGCCACCAAGGGTTAGTGTTTGGACTATTCCATTTAACATAGGGACAGTTACCACTAGATCAACTGGTTAAACATTGTTTATGCTAAACTTGTACAGCTCAAACCCAAAAATTAAGCAGATCTAGCCATTGCCCAAAAGACTTTGTGTACCAAATTTCATTCAAATTAACCAATTCATTTGAGAAAAATGTGACAGGCAGACAGACTGGGAGACAGGCAAGCCAACAGGCAGGGATAACACCAAAAGCTCCTCCTTATGGGAGGTAATTGTGAAATTTAATTCAAATTAATGTCTTTGAAACATTTTTTAAAAACCTTTATCATAAAATGATGATGTGTTTGCAATTTCACAGGAATGTGATGACTAAATTTGGAAAAGAATGTCAAGTACTAGTATTCCGTAAATACATCACTTCATAGCGTAAGACAATTTAGTCATGTATGTGGATATGTTCTACACATCTGTGACTGCAAATGCTGACTATAGCAAATGAATGCAGGCAACCATTAAACCTTTTTCAACATTTTTTCAAGTTAGATTATGTAATTGTATATAAATAAAAGATTATTTATAAATTATCCAAAGACTATTTGTCTTTATTTGGGAGATAGGTCAGGTGAACGATGGCTGCCGGCAACAAATTTTGTTCTTTCACACTCATAAGTCTGTCATTAATTTATTATGACAGAAATGTCCAAAATTGTCATTTCCTTTTCATGTGAAGTTATAATTATTTAATGGTAGTTGTCAGTTCAAGCCTTGCCACAGCCATTTGGTGCTGAGTGGCTGAAGGCCTACTAGAAGCTTTGACTCTTGATTGAGTCCCAGTCAACTCAGTTGCATATATATAAATGGGGAGGCCTGTAGGATAAAGGTTGCTATGTGAAGAAATTACAGAGGCTGCAGTACATTGCATGCTCCCTAGGGAGATGAAGTATATAAGGTGTGCTGGAGCATTACTTGTCGGTGCCACAGGAGATAACTCTTAAGAACTTTAAACACAGTATAGTATAGGAGAGTGCACATTATTATCATAGTTCATATCTACTAAATCATGGAGAGCCCAATTACATAAATACTTCATTAATCAGAGAAAACAAAATGGTTATAAGTTCCAAACCACACCCTGACACACACACATACATACATACATACATACATACAAAAGACTTTATTACACATATTGTATGATTTAGAGCATTTATTTATTTGCAACCAAAGCTATACTAGGACAGAACAATTGTACTTTCAATCAATTAGCATGCTCCTCTATAGTGACAGCTTTCTTTGAAGAAAAGCAGTTGATATATACAATCTTTATAAATCAGTCTATAAAATTCTATATCTCCCATATAAAAGACAAGTTTTCATTTCAACATAAACAATCCAAACATTTGGCACATGAGATATTGTACTTTTAGGCTGTCGGATAAAGGACATTTGATTGCACGACCAGTTGTATTCTTGTGATCATGAGTTGTAAATTTTAAAGCAAACCATGTTTACCTTAATCTTGTGATAAACAGTGCAATAGCACATAACATGAGTATGGTCAAATGCAAAGAACTATAGGCTATTTATAGTTACAGTAATATCTCATCTGGGGCAATCTGACAGATACACCATGTGGGTTTTAAACTTGAGGACTAGATTAAGTATGCATGGTTACACACAGTGTGACAGATTCTTCACAACAGTTATCAATATATGATTATCAATTGCATGATACACATTTCCCAAATTGTACCATTGAAAATATTCACAATGGTGTCAGTTTGCCAGTTTTATTTCAGTTTACATCATATCATGTGACCTGCATTGAACTCATGACTATTACTATAGCATGAGTTATCACTTTTGCCATATCTTTAATAGCTATGTATCAGAAGTGTTCAATTGCCAAAATCCTTCAAACCTTTCGTAATTTGTTAAAATTTAACAAATAACAAAGATCAATACATTGTGAAAGCTTCTCGTATATAAATTAGCAAATGTCCTAGTTTTGTATGACTATAAAGTTGATTCTGGCTTCGTTTAATAAAATCTTCAAGTATTTAAAAAGAGCACCAAATATAAGAGAACATGTTAAATATAAGCAAAACGTCTATTTCAAGCTTTGTTCATATCAGTCAATTGCTAACTGTATGCTAAAATTCAATATACACCCAAATCAGGGAGAAACAATTTTCTCCAATTTTGGTAGTGATATAGTGAAACAAAATTCTAGGAACAAACACAAATAGATGAGCAAGCGTTCTAGTAAAAATGTAGCTCATGGGATAAGCTTTGATGGCACACACTTTAGCATCATCGTGATACCTTTCCAGTCTTCATTTTGATCAACATCAGTGACCCATTGGCAAGAAATGCATTATGAGATCACTATCTTCAGCATATGTTGTCTAATCTTAGATATACCTTCATTCAATGTTCACACTCACTTTTTATGTAAATATAACTAGGCAATTTTAACATCATAAATTGTCAGTTATTGCATCTTGCTCCCATCAATAAATGTGAAATTACAAAATGAATATGTTGCTTGGTAGAAGAATTTAATATTAACAGTACTCAAATCAAGTTGTCAGAAAGGATATACAATATTGCCACCACTTTGTGGTTGTAAAAACAACAATCATTTTGGAAACCTTTCATCATGTGATGTTTGATGATGTGTACATGTACATTTGTAGTGCTGTAGCAAACTACAGTTTTGATTTACTGGACTGCAACATTGGCTTCAAGTACTTGTAGTATGACTCATGGACCTACAGACAAAAAGAAAAGACATCAAGAAGAGTCGTCAAGATCCCAACACTTGAAATCAAGGAGATTTTACAAATTGAAGACAACAAAGATAATTTCTGATAATTCAAACACTATCAAAATGTGATGTAAATCCTGATATACCAAGCACAAGTTGAAAGGGATCCATCCAAAAATACAGGATTTATTTTGACATCACTCTGCATCACACCAGCATGTGTTGATGTCATTTGGTGGACCATGGAAACAATTTTAACGAGTACTGTTTTATTTGAAGGCAAAAAGGACTTGGGAATAATGAATATTTATGTTGTGAATTTACATACAAAATGTGTGTGTGCTGCTGACTCTCATAAGGCAATGTGTGATCATGGCAAAGATTTACACTGAACAATTAATGAGGAACAAGTGTGAACTCTGGTGTTTCTTGGCAATGGCAATGTACATGTTTGATGTAAAAATCAATATTTTTATGAAATTCTTACCTCTTCTTTATTGAGTGGTGATTCCTTTGCCCATTCATACATCTTTTCATACACATTACCATCATATCTTCCTAACACTGAACCCAGAAACTCATCTCTGAAATCAAAAGCATCCACCAAGGCTACTGCATTTGGACGAATGGTTGCCAAGACAACTGGAATCTGGCTTGTCACCATTGCCATTTGCTCTCCTGATACATAGCCATCCTAGACAAGAAAATTATAATTTAAAATCAATATTAATTAAAATTGTCAATTACAACACGGTTCCAAACTGCAGCATAGTCCCACAGTCAATACATCTATAGTAAAAATATTAAGCTAAGTTATGCAGCTTGCATGACAAGATCATATACTTCAAGGATCACCAGTCAGCTTTCAGAACATATCAGGATCATCATACTCACACCGATCAATACAACATCTCCATCTTCTCATTATACTATTATTACCAAGAGAAAATGTTCAAATGCATCCAATATTCAATCATCCAGTCGTGTTACTTTTAACTTCACCTACTAATCCAAGCAATCCTCTTGAGAATAAATAGCAATTATACAAGTGAAGCACTCAAACATTAATAACTAAATGACGGAATCTTACCTGCAAGAAGTCTCCAGCATTCTCATGGATACCATGCAAGGAATACAACTGACAAAGTGATATTAACACTGACTTGACAGCTGCCGTTGTATCTAGACTTCCACTTCTTAGAAAGTCCACAAAACTTTTCACCACAAAGTAATGACAGTGAGCCTATCAAAAGACGGATAAAAATGCACTGTGTTTTAAGTAATCATTACCATCATTACAGATGTCTAATAATACATAGCGCAAGAGCTCTTTTATTTTTCAACTCCTTAGGATGCAAATGATTCCTGCTGCCATATATAAAGACCACAAGCATAAACCTCTCACACAGTAATCTTAATCCTACCAGAATTTTAATTTATATTGCTAGGGTGACTGAAGCACAGGTTTATATCATGCCTATGGATTTTTCATCTTCAGAAACAAATGGGCAACTGGCAATTGCTGAGCCAGCCACTCTAACAGTAACCATTTGACAATCATGACACCACAATTAACATTAACTAACTTACCTGTGCTGCCTTGATGAGTGCAATATGGGAATTATTCCATGCTTCATGCTGTGCCTTTCCTGCTCCTATTTCTCTTTGAAGACTTTGGGCAGCTGCAATGACTAATCTATTAAAAATCAGAATTTATTGTTACTCCAAGAATACCAAGAATATGATACCACGTTATTTCAAAGAATTGCAATTGAGATTGGCTAAATTTGCCACCAGACAAATAATTTGCACAGCCCTATCCCATATATGTAATGAATTATTTTTATCACTTATGTCACAGTGTTTAGTGTGTGTGTAGATAATGTAGAGCAATACTGAAAACATTACTGCATAGTATGTTAACTCTTTCCTAATGAAAGAACCCCATGACGCACGAGTGCAAGTGGGGTGTACTTGGGGTATTTGCACAAGTGCTTGCAGTTCTGCAGCAGAAAACGCTGTAAGCATGAGTGCAAATTCCGAAGCATCAAAAGAACTCACAGAACATGGGGTTCTGTTATTATTACATATGTTTAGCTAAAACAGCATATTTCTGTAAAAAAATAAATGACACTGTGCGATCACACACTTCTGTGTACTATGAATGATCATGCCCTCATTTGAATATCATTTGAATGCAGATATTGCAAATGACACTAGTATGTGCCTATACCAGTACAAGTAATCTCTGTACATATATGTAATAAACTGTAAGATGTCAAAAGGACAAAGACAGAGACACTCCCTACCTTTGTGCTCTATGCTCATAGGCAGAAAGACCTTGATTCATGACATCAGCTTCATTCTTTGCTGACCACTTTTTTTCAGGTGTTTTTGATAAATATGACACCAAATCGGGTAACTCCTGACCAGTAGCAACCATACTAGCACATTTCATCAGATATCTAGTTACCATAGTAATAAGAGTATATTAATGTTTTCATTGTTTGAATAGAATTCAAATATTAGCATTTATACTAAATTATAGTAGTCATAAAGATAAGAAATGGGTATTTGTATTGGATTTTGCATTAATAAAATAACTTACTAATTTTTTCTGATAAAAAACAAAGAAACAAAATAGATCAAGTCTATATTTGTAACTTGATAATTGAAAAACACTAAACAATTGACTGTGTAAAAAGTACATAAGGGAGTGATCTGTAAACAAATTCGGATTTGGAAGAAAGACTTAAGGATGAATATAATAATGAAGAACAAAAAGAAGTTGTTGCAAGATTGTGTTTATTCCCTCAGAGAACTGCAGAATGTGCCATAATGTAATGTTATATATAGTCACACCATATCCTGCTGACCCCCTGGCAAATCTTTATGTTAATGTATGAGGCACCAAAAGAATTAAAGTTATACATGTAGTGGCTTGAAAAGCGAAATGTTCAGCTTTTTGGGGTTATTTCCACAAGTTTCTATGTTTTTTTTTTATCCCATGCATCCTTCACGATTTATGTGCATGGAAACTGTAGAAAATTACACACCATATGTTTGTACACTGATATACAGGCAGTCTTTATATGCTTATGTTTCCATAGTATGGGTAATATCATAATGTTACAGATGTTAACATATACACCAAAGACTCCCTAGCTTAATGGCACAACAAAATGTGACTTATAATTGCGAGACATTGGCTATTTCATAAGTATCTCTTTTGTTGCATTTCAGTGAGTATATTGAACTGTTGAACTGCTGTACACCACTTTCACTGAGACTGTTGAACGCAACTAATGTACACCACTTTTAGACTGTTGAATGCAATGTATACCATTTCAGGTTCTACAATGGATTGAAAACTCTATAGAAACTTTCAAGAATGATGATGAGGCACTATAACTTTTAAATTAAAAAATAAAATATCCAGAGGCACTAACCTGGCTACTTGGAGATACAGTACAGTATTTTCACCTTCAACTGTACACAATGCTGTAGAACGGCCATACAGGGATGGAAGTCCACTGGCCTGGGAATAGCCATGTCCTCCACAGGATAGACGACATATTTCTATACCTCTATTCATCTCATCAGAAGTGAATGACTTCAGACCAGATGAGATTGCATGCAGCTTGAGATAAAATGTTGTGTAATCAGTTAGTCACCTGACAGTCACATGATAAAAGCTGCAAATTATGGGATGCTTGATGTAATCTTAATTCTTCTGTGTGCATCATACTTTATGTACAGAATGTGATGATTAAAGTTTGAGATTATATGGCAGATAAACTACCAGAAAGTTAACATAAACACGTGTACATGTAGACACAAACTACAAATCAAATTTATGTCATTACTTACTAGTATTTTTCAGGTAGCAGCACATTCAATCTCATTCATTCTTTACACTATGTTGATCACATGGTGATTATCTCCACATAACCAAGTCACCGCTATCATCCACTTGTGTAATCTACCACATGCAGCATATTCAACCCCATGCAGTGAGTACACATACTCACATGATGACAAATATCCACATGACCAAGTTACTGCCATCACCCATGTACTTATGTAAGCTACCACATGCAACAATAAGTTTAATGTGTGTCTATCAATAGTTTGCCGATAGTATGTAATACTTACAGCAGACATTGATCTGATATTACCAGCCTTGATCTCATCCTGTGTTTTTAGAAATATGTCCTTTACAATCTTACCAACAAAGTAAAATGCATAGGCACTTGCTAATCTAGGAAATAGCTTATATTGCTGAGATTGGTAATCAAGGATTTGAGGTTCTTCACCACTGGTTTAAAAAAAAAAACACGAAAAAAATTATACAGAATTCTCAGTATCTGCAATATCATTTTATTGCATGCTAGAGGTTCAAAATAGAAGAAGAAGGTCGATCGATTTATTCTCTGTACCTGAAATAGTATTTTACCACAATGGTAGAGGGTCAAAGGGAACAAGAAGGTCGACTTATTCTCAAGCGCATCTATAGTAATGCATGTCAAACACATGGAGCGGAAGTTATGGTGTCAACCAAGAAATCAAATGTTCGTTATTTGTATGATGTGCCTAGACACTAATATTCTATTTCAAGTACCAAGAATTATAAAAATTTTAATTTATTATAATATAATTTGTTTCAGGATCCTTGCCATAGGATCATTCTGTTATCCAGGCTATGTTT
The DNA here is from genome assembly GCF_964340395.1 of Glandiceps talaboti. Classification (NCBI taxonomy): domain Eukaryota; kingdom Metazoa; phylum Hemichordata; class Enteropneusta; family Spengelidae; genus Glandiceps; species Glandiceps talaboti. The sequence continues at coordinate 10,270,138 of NC_135561.1, forward strand.
TGGACCAACTTTTTAAAATACATCTGTAAATCAGCTGTTTTCACATCTACATTTCAGTCCATATCTGCTCTGGTTCTTTAAGCGTAAAGATACAATATTATTTGTCAACTTACCCTGGTGTTATTTCTGTTTGTCTTCTAACAGTACTGTATCTGATAGCTATGGTACTTGCCATAGCTAGGCACTCAGCTGCTGTTCTGGTGAAATTTACACGCAGTAAAACCATTGATCCGTATGCAAGTTTCATACTTTGTGGTTTGATGTATGTACCATCTGGTTGTACCTGGGTAAAGATTTTGATGTTTGCCAACCTTGTCACATCTGAAATTTGACTGTTGAAGACTTCATAAACATGAACTTTATGGTCACAAGTGAAATCACTGCATGGCTATATGGGTGCAACAGTGCCCAATTTAAAACTAGTTTTATCATTACACTCGATAAGACAGTAATATATACAGAAATTTTCCATCAGGAATTTAAACTGTCTGAAAAGTTTGACCTTTTCAAGAGAAATCAGCTCAAATTAGCCTTAATAATGTCACTTCTGTGACTGTATTTTACCCTCTCATTGGACTAGGTAAGATCAAGTTAACAACTCAAAGTTTAATGCCTGAATATCACTTCTGTGACAGCTTTACAACATAGTAATCCAACCTGGGCTTGTAAAAAAATGCAGGACAACTTCTTTAGACAGAATACTAAAGGGCTATGTTTCATGGGTCATCACGTTAGTATTATCCTATCAGTGGTGCTATCAGGATTACATGGAATAATTCTTTGTTCTGGTCGAACATTGTTAGTAATAGCTCTGCTAAAAACCAAAACATTTTCACTGGTATCAAGATTTTAATCCTTAATCCGATGTTGATTTCTGAGTGACACACTTACCTTGGCATACTTCATTAACATATTCTCCCTAGGTATTCTGACATGATCAAATCTGAGGAACCCATTACAGTAGCCATGGTTTTCCATTTTTGGTCCAATATCACCAACAGTGACACCTGAATTCATGATAGGAGATTATAAACCCAGGGCTTGTAAAGGTTTACCTGTTACAAAGTTACTTGAAAATGATCTCAATCAAATGAAGGTATGACTTGTTTGCTATGCATGTCTTATACAGGTAGCATATTGTATATGGTACAACTGCTGACATCAGACCGTGGATGAATGGCACCTGTTACAAATGAGGAAACTAAACAACTGAATTGGATTAACAACACATAGCACACCATGTCGGAAGTACAGAGACTTGTATTACATTCTATCATTTAATGAGAAAAGTTTTATGGTTACTTTATATAATAGTTCACAGTTCGCAAACAAATTTCCAGTTCCCCTGGCATTTCATGTACACATGTAAAGTGGCGATAAAACTGTTCTTATCAAACCAAGGTGGGTAATACAAGTCTCTGCTGTTCCAACACCCTGAGCCAAGTGTTATTAATCCTATTCATTTGTTTACTTTCCCGTAGGCTCGGTTGTCCATGGTCTGATGTCAGCAGTTGTATTATGTAACAGCTGCATCTTAACACTTTTCAAGCTAAGTGAATTATTGATCAAATCTTTAAATGTTACAGTTTTTGATCCAGAATAGTATCAGCAACTGAGACACCTTGTCAGGAAAGAAAGGGGTGTGTTCAACTTTGAACCCAAAGTATGTATTCCAATCATTGAAAGCTCATAATGCTAAAAACTTTACGTGAACTGTGTATGCAAGTCATTTGATCTACAAAGGTGATAAACATTTTTAGTCTTTTCTGTCATATTCATTGCCGATAAATTTCCATATGAGGGATGTCACATACATCCAACACATATCATATTCTCCCCATAGTTGTTGCTAGCGCATGAAACACATGTTCATCAAATATTTAAAAAAAACACAATCATACTTTAACTTATTCTTATTGGACACAATATTTGAGATATCCCATTAAAATAAAATTGAGAAAAGCTATTGTTCAATAAAACACCAGTTCCATATAATCATACACAAACACACAAACACACACACAGAGACATACACACAATAAATACATATATACATACAATGTACATAAAGACACACACAAACAAACAAACACACATACACACATACATACATACATACATACATACATACATACATACATACATAAATAATAATTTTGTTGAGTTATATAACTGACCAAGAAGAATCATACATTTACTATACAGAGCCACAAGTAGCCTGTACCCCTATGAATAATTGCCTCACCTGGTAATGGTCTGTGATCTTCTAGACTACGTAATTGCACCATAAACTGATGAATGCCATGACATTGACCTTTGGTGTACAACTGAGCCACTACCACTGCATGATTTGACTGTAATCCCACTAAACAAACAGTAAAAATATTGAATCATGGGCTATACATAGGGTAAAACCAGAAATTTCTAGCCATTTGTGATTAAGGCCGGAATAAATGTCGAACTTCTCATGTGACAAATTTGACACAATAGAACACAACACAACTAAATCAAGTACCTGCATCGTGAAAAGATATACAAATAAATATCGCCAATAGTATCTTGTAATGCAGAATACCATTGTTGCAAAATTATGAAACAAGTCTTACAAAAATGATAAATTATTTCTTTTATGTAACACATAATTGTAGAAAAACATGAAATTGAAACGTTTTCAGGTTCATTGATTTGAGATACTATATACTTACAATTTCCCGGCCACCATTTCATAGAAGTCAGAGTTGGACTGTGCATAACAAACTCCTCAGTTTGGGGATCATAGGTTGCAGTTGTTTCCAACCCTCTGATAAACGTACCTGCATTACAAAAGGATAATAGAAATAATATTGCCAATGGCATGTTTCAGAACTGGTAGCATGGGCAATGAATAATTTTAACTTTTTGAAGTCTTTGATTGGTAGAACATTCTGTCTTGGAAAGCCGATTTATACCAGTCCCTGTTCTTATCTTTGCACAAGACACTGTAGTTTGGTTATTGCTATGGGTTTGTATGGTACCATGCATAACTTAATAATGCAAATTAGAAGCATTCAAACCAAGAATACAGGATTTAGTTTTAAATAATGTAAAGTAACATATCGTTAACATCATTGGCACTATGAAAAATTAGCCAAAAGATTAAAATTGTTATTATTTTCATTAGGTTTTCTTGAATAGCTTCCACAGGATTAATTCCATTAATTTGCACCTTGTACTGCAATGGTTAAACATAATTGCATACTTGTATGCTAATGAGTATGAAGGCATTTCATGAAAAGAATCATGTGAGCACATTACAGTTACATTTTACAACATTTCTGTTTCTACTTAGCTCAGTCTGTGTGCAAGTGTCAGTGATTAACATACAAACTGGCCACTGCATAGTCATAACTATTTAATCACATAGTTTTCCTATAGTCATCAATGATATTGGCTTTTGAGTTTAGTATCACATGGTATGGACTAATGACTCATAGTGACCTCAATTTGCATATAGGGGCACTAGTCAAGGTCTATTTTCCTCCAGGCACTATTCATGTAGCACAATCAGTGATTTGCTTTTACTACAAAAAGAATGTGCCTGAGAAAGTGATGTAT